>NC_044907.1:74812513-75031924 GCF_001633185.2 Quercus lobata | reverse complement strand
TTTTTTTCTTAAAAAAAAAACCATGTATTTAATCTTAAAAACATCTTCTTATGAAAAAAAATCTTAAAAACATTGAGTAATGTTTACTCAACAAAGCAAAACAAACAAACAAAAAATTGATCAATTTTTAATTTGTTTGTTTGTTTTGCTTTATTGAGAAGACATTACTTAATGTTTTTAAGATTTTTTTTTTTTAATTTGATAAGACAATGTTTTTAAGATGTGATGCCCTGTCATCAAAATGTTGAAATGGGCTTTCTAATTAAATGAGACAAGGTTTTCAAATTATCAAATTAATTATTCATTTGTGAAAAGGAATAATTAATTTATAAATTTAAATTCTCAATTATGTTCTAAATTTTCTTTCCATGTATATATGCTCATCCTTTATTTTGATTGGACCAATGAGAATTTTAGTTGATTGATTCTGGTTTCTATTTAAAAGACCAATTAAAATCAATTACCCTTTTTTTTCTCCAAAAAATTACAATCGTCTGCATTCTAGTCCATTTCAAAGATATTTTTCAATTAATGATATTTTATTCTTCAGTATTTTCAATCTAGAGTTTCGATTTCCTATATGAAAAGTGATTGTTTTAATATCTTTGGAAATTCTAACTGTCCATTGGGTAAAATTCTCAAGCCTTGTGGTTGCATGAATGACATTTTTTTCAATTTTTACCCTTGAAATTTGTGAAATTACAATATTACCCCCTAGACCAAGGTTTTTGAGAAATTTAAATATTAGTCTGATTATAAAATGAGGTATTTATAATGATTTTTTAAAATAACATTAGATGATTATTGTTGGGGGGATAAAAATACGTCCAAGATAGATGAATATAACATCCTGGCCAGGGGCCCGGTCTAAGGAAAACCCCTCCTCGACCATGGGAGAATCCTCCTCGGCTAAGATATAACCTAGGGTAAAAAAGGCAACAGACCACCAGTAGTGAGACTCCATATCGTTTCACAAGGTAGGAAATAAAACAGAAAAAGACAATAGAGAAAACGAAAACGTTTAAGGGAAAGGCTGCCACCATTGCATTTAGTGCCTTGTGCCAGACAGAGCCATACTTCTTTGTCCTTACAACCACTCCCAACAACTGAAGGGAGAGGCTGATGGGACAAATACTTACCCTAGGGACCCCATTCAGGAGAAAGAAAATGATTATAAAAGGGGAAAAAGAGAAACAGAAGGGGGATCCTTCCCCCCCAACAGATCAGGGATGCTAGGAAAAGCTCCTCGGATCATGCCAATGACCAATTTTCTTTGGTAAACTCGGCCCATGGGGAATGCTGTGATGGTCGTTGTCCATACACTAAAACCTAGCTCTTTGGCCCACTCTCTACAAATTCATTGTATCGGACTCACTGGTCTAAGGTCCCATACATCTTGAGCTTGGCCTAAAAAACATGACCCTACAATTGGCGTCGTCTGTGAGAAGAGCTTGTGCATTAGCAAGTGCAACGGTCAATCACGGTAGGGTTAAGCTCCTGCCAGTAGGAGTCCATCAGGAAGACCGTTGTGGCGATGGTACATGCTTCACGAAAGCCTCCCCCTATTTCCTAAAACACATCGTCGTTGTCGTTGCTTAGCCTTCACTCCTAAGGGCTTTTGACGTCAGACATGTGCCCCGAGCACCTGACAAGGGGCTAACTCTCGCGGTCCTAGTTGTCCAGTCCACTGAATCCCCTACAGAGAGAGAAGTTGATGGCTAGAGTAAGTGCTAGACAGAACCAAGGCCTTGCATGGTCTTCGGACCTAAGCCTATAGGGAAACTAGACACTCTAAGAGCCTAAGCCTGTGCTAGACAAAACCAAGGTATTGCATGGTCCTCGGACTCAAGCCTATGGGGAAACTAGACACTCTTAAGAGCCTAAGCCTAAGTGCTAGATAGAACCAAGGTCTTGCATGGTCCTCGGACTCAAGCCTATGGGGAAACTAGACACTCTTCAAAGCCTAAGCCTAAGTGCTAGACAGAACCAAGGCCTTGCATGGTCCTTGGACTCAAGCCTATGGGAAAATTAGAGACTATGAGAGCCTAAGCCTAAGTGTTAGACAGAACCAAGGTCTTGCATGGTCCTCGGACTCAAGCCTTTGGGGAAACTAGACACTCTAAGAGCCTAAGTGCTAGATAGAACCAAGGTATTGCATGGTTCTCGGACTCAAGCTTATGGGGAAACTGGACACTGTAAGAGCCTAAGCCGAAGTGCTAGACAAAACCAAGGTCTTGCATGATCCTCGAACTCAAGCCTATGGGGAAACTAGACACTCTAAGAGCCTAAGTGCTAGATAAAACCAAGGTATTGCATGGTCCTCAGATTCAAGCCTATGGGGAAACTAGACACTGTAAGAGCCTAAGCGTAAGTACTAGACAGAACCAAGGTTTTGCATGGTCCTCAGACTCAAGCCTATAGGGAAATTAGACACTCTAAGAGTTTAAGTGCTAGACAAAACCAAGGTATAGCATGGTCTTCAGACTCAAGCCTATGGGAAAACTAGACACTGTAAGAGCCTAAGCCTAAGTGTTAGACAGAACCAAGATCTTGCATGGTCCTCGGACTCAAGCCTATAGGGAAACTAGAGACTCTAAGAGCCTAAGTGCTAGACAAAACCAAGGTATTGTATGGTCCTCAGACTCAAGCCTATTAGGAAACTAGACACTGTAAGAGCTTAAGCCTAAGTGCTAGATAGAACCAAGGTCTTGCATGGTCCTCGGACTCAAGCCCATGGTGAAACTAGACACTAAGAGCCCAAGTGCTGGACAGAACCAAGGTATTGTATGGTCCTCGGATTCAAACCTATAGGAAACTAGCAACTTCAAGAAGGTCCTAAGTCTTAGGCAGAATGGAGGTATTGCATAGTCCTCGGACCTTCGGCCTTATGGAAACTAACACACAATGGTGCCTTTCTGTGTTTAGACCAAGTACAGTCATGCCTCGATCCTCGGACCATATATCTAAAACAAATTAAAGCTACGAATATCATCGGAAACGTGGAAAAGAACCCTAATACCCAACGACCCCCTCGGATGGTTTATTTCGAATTACACATCCTTGGGCGGTCACCCCGTTTGCAATACAGAAGGTGCGGCTGTTATCCCGGTTAGTCTTTTATAGTTAACTTGTTTAAAGTCAGCACTATTGTGCTCGTCGATTTCGATAAATTCAAAGTAATAACTCTACCGACGAAGGCATCAGTTCTAAGTATGGTTCGAAAGAAAAGACACCAGCACATCTATTCACAAGATAATTATTGCAGAAGAGAAATGATACATAAAATGCAATAAAATCATCTTTTATTAGATAAAGAGATAGTACAATATACATAAAAAGGCTTAAACAAGCCTGTAATCATAAGCTAACTAAAAAAAAAAAGGAATACACTGGGACGATAGATCCTTCAATTTTGCTCTAACAACGATTAGGCAAGTTTAGATGTCACCAGTGATGGAAGAGAAGAAGAAGTAGAGGCACCTAGGTGCACCAGTGATGGAAGAGAAGAAGAAGCGAAGGCACCTAGGTGGCACCAATGATGGAAGAGAGAAAGAAGCGGGGATGCCCAACCCCTATACCTACTCTAGCAGCAACCGAGCAAGCATCGTTCTAGCAGCAATCGAGCAAGCACGGATGGTACCAGTGATGGGAAATCCCGACCCTCACGTGCATGACATACGGCACCGAATGGAGGTCCCAATGCTGTCGCACCAAAAATCTGATGCGACCTCCTCCCCCTTTGGATTTTGGCTGAAGGAAGAAAAGGCTCCTTTCTTGCCTTGTCGAGATGAAAAAAGGTCTTGAGCCTTTATCTCTCTTATCTTGACCGGGCCATTCTGAATCTCGGAGACACCTAAGGCTTCTAAAGAGGGTTTGATTCCTTCACCCTCACCCTAACCATGACCATTTCACTCTCTAAATCTCAGTCACTCTCATAATAGGGACTTTGGGAACACTTAGGGAGTTAGAAACCTGAAAAAATCAAGGGTCTGCAAGTAAAGGGGGACTATCTCCCACTGCGCATCTTATATAGGGGACGAATCTGGAAGCAATCAATTCGCCCCAAAACCCCAAGAAGGAATTACAAATGAGATCATTCTCGCTCGAGTTCCAAAGTAGTCTTCAGCCGTTGGATTTATGTCACCTCGTGAAAGGGCCCTAATTAAAGCGTGCCTCATGTACCGAAACGACAGGACGTGGCTTGGATAGATTAGAAGAATGTCTCACAGTCAGGAACGCGCCTCGGGCAAATGAAGAGACGCTAGCACTAATAGAGGGCAAGATTTGGCAAATTGTGACAAAGGCCCGATGTCACTAAAATCCTCCTCTCCGTCCGAGGAGTCGAACAGTAGGATTTTGAGGGGCTATTGTGGGGGAGGGGGGTAAAAGACTAATAGGCCCATGTAGATATCTACATTGGGCCAGGGGCCCGGCCCAAGGAAAACCCCTCCTCGGCCATGGGAGAATCCTCCTTGGCTGAGATATAACTTAGGGTAAAAGAGGCAACAGACCACCAGTAGCGAGACTCCATATTGTTTCACAAGGCAGGAAAAGTACTAAAGCAAAAAAAAGATAACAGAGAAAACGAAAACGTCTAAGGGAAAGGTTGCCACCATTGCATTCAATGCCTTATGCCTGACAGACCCATACTTCTTTGTCCTTACAACCACTCCCAACAATTGAAGGGAGAGGCTGATGGGACAAGTATATACCCTAGGGACCCCATTCAGGAGAAAGAAAATGACTATAAAAGGGGAAAAAGAGAAATAGAAGGGGGATCCTTCCCCCCCAACAGATCAGGGATGCCAGGAAAAGCTCCTTGGATCATGCCGAAGACCAATTTTCTTTGGTAAACTTGGCCCATGGAGAATGCCGTGATGGTCGTTGCCCATACACTAAAGCCCAACTCTTTGGCCTATTCTCTACAAATTCATTATATCAACTCATTGGTCTAAGGTCCCATGCATCTTAGGCTTGGCCTGAAAAACGTGACCCTACAATTATATCACAGTCATTGCCTTTTCCTGGTAATTATTTCACCATTGCTTTTTATTTTGAAAATTGTATATTAAATATTTAAAAAGAGTATTTATTAATTATTAATACTCCTTAAATAAGAGTAAGTCTACTATCACAACCATTTTTACAGATTTGGTCACAACTCGCTTATGTTACAAGTTGTAAGTAGTGGGAGAAAATAATAGGTCTATGTAGGTTCATAATTTCATCACTCACAAGTTATCACATGAATAAGTCGTGGCAAAGTTGTGAAAATAGTCGTGACATTGACTTACTCTTTAAGTAATAAATATTCACCGGGGTCCGTGGGTAATGTGCTTTTTTCTTGATAATTTGTACTATTTCTCTTAGTGCTTTGTTTTGATTTGTACTAAGGACTAACGATGATCAAGCTCGTTTTATTAGTTGAATATTTCCAAAAGGTTAATTTGTTTTTTTACCCACAAAAGCAATTTAGTTAGGCTAACTAATCAGATCTCTTTTCATCTATGATTGAAATTGAAAATATCTATGTTGTGTCTTGAGAAAACTGACTAATGAGGCACATTTCAAAATTTGGGCATTTATGATTACGGCTTATTATGCTTTTTAATAATAACTTCACTTTTCCTCTCTGTCCCATTCACTGAAGCCAAGCTCTTTCTCCCAATCTTGGCATATGTTATTAGCTGATTGCACTTCTTTTAAAATCTTAATAATTCCATTTAATCCCGGACAATGGAAAAGTTACCTGGTTCGAAATTATTTTTAAAAGTTTCTTATAAAAAAATAATAATAATAATTAATTTTAAAATTAAAAACTTCCGGTTTATTAACCTTTATATGTTTACATTTATGGTTCCAGTGTATACATGTGCATGAACAATGCACAATATGCAGTCTTGTATATTATTCATGCAAATGTGTACAATGGTGTACATGTTTAATTAATCGACAACATAAATTGTACATTATCATTTGTAAATGTAAAAAAAAAAATTATAAAAAAAGAAAAAACATAATTTTCCTTCCATTTAACAATAAATCATACAAATTTTGGTATCTTCTAGGTATTTTTATTGAAGACATTTAAAGTTTAAATTCTCAGCTTCTAACTATCAAATGTATTTATAAAAAAAACAAAAACAAAAATTTAAAATCACACAAATCTCAAATCAAACTTCCAGCAAATTCTCAAGGAAGTACGACAGGCATTAAGGCAAATAATTTCTTCATTTTCTCAATGTCAATCCTTGTTAACTAGTACCTCTGATGCTTTCTAGTGTTTTCCCATGTCTTTTTAAGATAATAAAACAAAATTATCATTGAAGCCAATTTGAATTGATATTTTTGTGTAAGTGGCAAGCATGTAATAAAACCCCTCTCTCTCTCTCTCCTGTACAAAGGCCACACCTTCCCAGTGTAACTTCTTCTATAAGTTCTCATTTCTCTCTCTCTTTGCAAGTAGACAAAGAAAACTTTAATATCTTGTTATTATCAAAATGAAGAGTGATGAATGAGTATTTGGCCCCTTTTTAACTCTCAATACAAATACAATTGTAATGAATTGAAGTATGGAACAAAAATTAGTTTCATGCAAAATTAGTCATAGGTAACAACTTACAAATAAATTATTTTCCCATCCTACTCAGTTCACTCAAATATTCTCTCTTGTTTTTTACGTTTGAAAGGCTGAAATATCATAAATTGAACTATGCATTCAAAACTGGTTTGGTCTAACAAGCCTAGAATGTAGAATGTTTCCCTTAACCAATTTTTCTTGATGTGGGTGTTCCGTAAAAGTAACTGTATAAAATAAAATAAAAAGTAGATTCTCATGCTAAAATAAAAGGAAAATTTTAGACTGGCTCATGTAAATGCTCTAAGGTTCCAAATTTGTATGCTATAAGATAATAAATTGCACAGAAAGAGAGAGGTTGGGGTCAAGAAAGGCCACGAGGCACATACTAGACAGTCTAGACTCCCCCACCTAGATACCATGCCCCAACATTGACGTGGGGTCCTACATGATGCCAGCCTATTCTTCTAACTAGCCCTGATGCATAGTAGAATATAACACTGAGTTTAATGGCAAGGCAAGCATAACCGTTAACAGGTTATATTCTAAAGAAGAAATTTTTTCGAAACATTCAACTTTGAATTGCAAGGAAAATGCTCAAGACTAAACAATAAAATTTATGCTTATTTGATACTATAGCTAGATTCATAAAAACAGATCACTTCTAAAGTTTTGTCCCAAAATTCACAACTCTCATAGACATTAACTCAAAGCCACTTACAATAGATAAACGTGGGAAACTTACTTGTAAATCATCCAATAGCACTAGCCTCACTTGAAATTTATCCAATGAAAACCATTGTTACTAAAACCATATAATTCATTATCTATGAGATAATAGATCCCCTGAAAAAAAACATATATATCCGGACTCCACTGTTATTATCAAACAAGATGCACGGATATGTCATTTCAATAATTTAAACCATTATGACTGAAATGATATACAAATTCTTTAAAAACATACTATGATTTAGAGAAAAAAATCCAAAACATGGTCTGGCTGACTGAAATATATGCATGTGCACATCCAATAGCAGTAGACTCATTTGAAATTCATCCTATCAATATCCTCCTTATTTAGCAGCCAGTCGAAGTATAAACAGAACCTGAGCGCCATCTTCTGCAGAAATGCCAATCTTCATCATCATCATCATCTACAAATGTGTGAGAACTTGAGTTTACATGATACTTTAACAAAAAAAAAAAAACAAGAAACGAAAAGAAAGCAATTAATAATTTGCTCATACTGTTGAGTGAGTAATTGGAGTTGCTTCTTGCCTGCTTAGGCATCACACCAATGACATGTAGAGAAGAAAATAAGTCTCTAGTTTTTTAGCAGTTCAAAAATTTATCAGGAGAAAATTTCCAAGTCCAACATTAGCGAGCACAAAGGAGAATATTTAAAATAGTATAATACTCTTAAACTTACAAATTGCATGCCAAAATAGGACTGAACCATCTACCTTACAGCAAAATCACTGAAGCAAAAAAACCTGAGACAAAAAACAAAAAAATTGTAAGCAAAAGTCTTCGCACTCGGGGTGTAAAATTGGATGTCCTAGGATTGTTAAAAAGAAAAAGGATTGGATGGTACTTGCCAGCAACGAAATCAACTGTAGAGCTCAAACGGAGAAAAGATAAAATAGTTTTTTTTTTTTTATCAAAGACTTGTAACAGGAAGGATGTTTTGAGAGCCATTACCCTTCATTGGAGAATCTTTCCTTTCTTTTTCTCTATTTTTTTGGGACATTATTGAAGAATCTTATTGATTCTTCAGAAGCACGTACATTTTGCTTCTTCTGCAATTCCTAAGTTAAACCATCTCACTTCTTCTTTGTATACCAAACCAACTCCACACATCCGCACCTCAGTGTGTGGGCTAGAGGTCTCAAATTTAACCTCAATCTGACTGCATTGATCACCATTCAGAACAGTAGCAAGCCAATCATCACGAGACAAATACAATAGCCAAATGTGGTCCACACTAAATGACACCTTAAAGAAAATTTCAGAGGCCTTACTGCGAGACCTATCACCAAGGCTTATCACATTAGCTCTAAAACCAAATGTTTCACTGGAAACATCAACAGAATTAGGAGAATATGAAATTTGGAGGCAGAGAAGGAATCCCATCCACCTACTATTACACCAATTTGGAGACAGCTTTATGACTACTGATTTGCCTGAGTTTTGATGCATTAAGAAATGTGGAAATTCATTGCTGGGAATAATCATCTGAAATTCAGTTCCAGATCTATCCTCTTCCCTTCTGGTACGAGTTTCATTTCCAGTTTTTAGATGAATTCCCTGTACCATTAAAAAAATATATATGTTACTCCATTTAACATTGAGAGAGAGGAGGTGGTATATACCATGCATCAGATGCATGAGAGAAAAGACATTACCTGTAAGTAACGGTTCAATATTGTATATGCCACACTGCTTCTACTGCTCTGTCCATACAGTACTGGTAGGTTAGTTACTGATGGTTCTAGGGAATAACAATGTTAAGCATTTATATACCTCACAGTTGATGGAAGGCCTGACAATGATCGAAGCATACTGCAGTTGCTCAAATCAAGAGCTTCCAGTTTCGAAAGTTGACTAATGCTTGCAGGTAGGTTGACAAAACTGTTTCCACTTAGTGTTAAATACTTTAATGAGGAGAAGCAGCCAATACCATTAAGCCCTATTCCTTCAAGTTGAGACATCCTACTCAGTATAAGTCGTTTTAGGGAAAACTCAGGCCTCACGGAAAAATTACTCTCTAATGGCTCTCCACATCCACAATCTTTCAAGACAAGAACGGAAGAGGGAATTTCTCTAACCGCAGTTCCACTCAAATCAAGTTCCTTTAAACACTTCATTTTCCAAAGGTTATCAGGCAGGTTGGCAAGGCGTGAGCATTTGGAAAGAATGAGTATTTCAAGTGACCTCAAACTAGTTATGTTTCTTGGAAGACATTCGAGATTTCTGCAGTATTCTAGATTTAGTAAAGTAAGGGCAGTCAAGCACTCAATTGATGAGGGTAGTTCCTCGATAGCAGTACAACCCAAATAAAGTTCTGATAGGCTTTTCATAATCCCCTTAAATTCCGGAATCTTCTTGATATTTGAACAGCCAGAAAGATTAAGACTTGTGAGGGACTCCATTTTAGAAGTCATGCTCGGAAGATTGGTAAGAGATTTGCAACTTTGTAGATCTAAAACATTAAGCTTACTAAGTTTTCCAATAGATGGGTGGATCTCAACCAAATTTCTACAGCATGTGAGATTTAGTCTCTCAAGTCTCGGAACCCCTGAGAAGTCAGGTGTTTGAATAAGGTCATAGGAATCTTGAAGATTGATGCATTTTAGCTTGTCCAAATACTGTCAAAAATAAATAAATAAATAAAATTCCATTAAACATAGAATTTATTTTAATAAGATAAATAAATTTTTCATAATAAGGAAATTTTATTAATGAAAGGAGGAAACTCAAAGTCTCAAATAGGCGGGGAGTGCATTGAAGCTACTCCTAAAGAAAAGAAATAATAATAGTAATAATAATAAGTAGTAGTAGTAGAAAGGCAGCTTAATGAATAAAATTACCTTGACTCCTTCCCAGAGATATTTAATTTTGCTAGACTGTAAATTAAGTTCAACAAGCTCTTTTGGTTGGAAACTGGATGGCAAACTTTCTGAAGAATACCCAATCCATTGGAGAAATCTTGGGCCATTAGAAACATGATTGAGGCCATTCGGGATGTGCACATTGTGAATTTTAAGCAATCTAAGATTATACATCTTTGAAAAAACTTCAAGAAAGTCTTCAAAATTCCAGTCTCTTTCACATTCATAACTGTTTAGGACTATGGCTTGAATTGTTTTTGTTGCCTGAGAATCAAAAGCAAACAATCAGTGAATTAATTGCACAACAAAAGATAAGAAAACTAGAATTACTCATGTTTATAGTGTCAAAAGAGATGAAAATAGATACACCCTGTGTTTTCCAAATGTATAACCTCCTCTTAACCATTGGTGGACCCTTGGGAAATTGCCATTTATTTGAGCCTTTGAGAAACAATTTATTTTTTGCATCCCCTCCTCTCTAACAGTAATTCTTAGGTACTCTCAAAGAATAGTGCTTCCTCCTCTCACATTCATGGTACACGTTAAATTCATGTTAGGATCTAGCACAAATGTGAGTGGAATAGGCACCATTTCTTTAGAGTACCTAAAGAATTTTCCCCTCTCTACCTCCACCAAAAGAAGCCCTCAAATGGTGGGACCAACTTCTAATCTAACGATAAAAAACAGAAAAGTGTACTACAAGCCCTATTAGCAGAAAAGTTATTAAGACAGATTTATTAAAAGTTTACATCAGAATGGTGTTTAAAATTCATATATTAAAATTGTTTTATATTATTCTTATAGTTATACATTAAAACTAAAAGGTGCCTTTTAGAGCCCAAAAAAAAAAAAAAAAAAATCTAAATAGGAAATTACAACATTTCTTTTAAAATGATAAGGAAAAAAAAGAAAAAAAACCTTTCATTATAGATTGAAAGATTGGTTGATTGAATCACGAAATTGAATTCGAATCTTTAATCAATGACACAATCACATTATGTCTTCAAAGTAAAATATAAGAAATCGTCAAAGACAATTTGTTAATATTACTATATTAGCATCTTAAATGAAAATTAATTTAATGAATGAATTTATGTTATTATAATCATGTAACTGAAATAAAATTCTAGTTTTGCTATTATTCTTACCATGGCATTTGTCAATACATGAAACAAATCCTTACAAAGCCACAATCTGCTACGCTCTCCAGGTTCGTCAGGTGATTCTCGACATATAATTTCTCTACCCATTTCTTGTAGAAGATCATGCATCCACAATTTTTTATTTTCTATGCTTAGGAGAGATTTATCGATGAGTACACTTATACCAATTCGTGCATCAAAACCACAATTCTCTAATATCTCTATAACACGATCTTTTCTCTCCCCTTTAAAGTAACACGCAATATCCAAAAATATATTTTGCCACATTCTTTCTAGTCCATCATAACTTACCTTAAGTATGTCAAATATTTCTCTTTTGGGAATTTTTTTAAAATTTTCCAATGCACTTAGCCATTCATCTATTGTTTTTCCAACCAAAAAAGAACCCAAAGTTTTAAGAGCTAACGGAAGGCCTTTAGTATAGAATACAACATCTTGGGAGAGCTGCATGTAACCTTCTTGGGGTTGCTCGTTTTTGAAGGCTTTCAAACAAAAAAGTTTTAAGGCATCATCATGGTTTAGTCCATTAGGCTTATATACTTCATGCACCCCATGTTGGACCAACAAATGTTGATCTCTAGTTGTTATGATGATCCAGCTCCCCAATCCAAACCAGCCATGCTCTCCAGCCAACATTTCTAATTGGTGCAATTGATTAACATCATCAAGGACAAGTAGAACTTTCTTATGATGTATCCTTCTCTTGATCATGTCAACTCCCTCATATACATCCCATATATCTATATTTCTTTCCTCCAAAATTTGTGCAAGTAGCTTCTTTTGTAATGGAAGCAAACCACACTTTTCTGACTCTTCCCTAATATTACCAACAAAGCTAGAAGCTTCAAAATGACAACGAAATTTATCATAAACAACTCTAGCAAGAGTTGTCTTCCCCAGCCCCCCCATACCAGAAATCCCTATCATGTAAACACCGTTCATAAAACCTAAATATGAAGTCAACAATTCCTCCACTGAAGAATCTATTCCTACCAAGTTGGTGGGAATGCTTGAAAAACCTGAACTCAATTTATGTAATATCACTTCCACAATGTGTTGGATAAATTCTGCTTCATGCCTGCAGGAAAGATAGAACGATAATTATGTGATGGTCCAAACCAATCATAAAAACGTGTGGAAGGAAGAAAATGTTCGTCAATAATACTCCGTGGTTAAATAAATATGAATTCATTAGCTCAAGCAACATGGATAGAACCACCCGTAAAATAATTGTATATACATGTTAAATGGACAGCTGGTAGGGAGCTATAGTTTATGTTATATTCAATTTAAACAGATCCGTGTTGATAACTTATAGGCAATTGTTATTCTTTCCCAAGAAACAATTAAGGGCCTTACCAATTATCGAACCAAAAAGAAAATTGAAAAGGCAGCGAAAGATGGAGAGAAGCAGGACATATTATTAGCAGCAAAAATATCAGTATGGGAAAGCAAGTTAATAGCATTACTTAGGTTAGCATTGATTGACCATAAATTAGAATAAGACTTATGTAAACAATTGGTTTGTGAATAAAATGGTTAAAATATGCTTTTAAGGATTTTATTTAACACAAAAAATATAATTGAGCCAAACCTAAATCATTCTGAAAACAGCTGACATGTTCACCATGAACTTAATCCAGTCTATAACTTGGCTTAGGGTAATTTTGGATCGTTTCTTTTTTTGTTTTTTGTTTTTTTGGGAGAAGAAAGGTAATTTTGGATTGTTAAAACATCATATTGAGTTACAAAAGTGTTATAAATGTCTTCAAAAGTGGTGTTCGTTTAACTTTAATTCTCGAAGGGCTAGTCTAGAGGAATCGTTGAATGGTTGTCCATGATTGCCCAATCATATAATTTTGGAGCTAGGTTTTTGTTAGATTCTAAAAGTTTAGAACAATTGGTAAACTGTGAGCGCAAACTTGTCTAGATATAGATCTTAGAGTCTGTAGGATTTATTAAACAATGCTCAAAGTACTGCAAGTCAGAATACAAGAAAAAGGAAGCTGTAGGTTCAAGAATTCAAAATATGCCAGGTTCGACCGATCGAGAATCGTATCTGCATAATTTTTTGTTTGGCCCATTAGCCCAAACTTGTCCGTTTGAAGCCCAAATCGTGATCTGCTTGCTACAGTATTTAAAGGACATTATAAGTTAACCCTAGCTGGGATTTTTAGAGAGAGAAGAGTTCATCTTGTGGCTCCTAGTGTAGATCTAGGGTTTTTGTACCCAAATCTCTCTCAAGTCTTCCACAGGCAATATTCTTTGAAGAATCTCAAGATTCGGTGTTGTAGAAATTGCTACCATCACTAGTTATCAAAGTTGCTAGAGATTTAAACCTTCAAGGGTGGTTTTGGAATCACAAATTGAAGAGTTTGTGTTGCTAAACCTTTAAGTGAGATTTCAAAGTCACAAACATGGGTGTTTGTGCAAAGAAAATCCAAGAGAGAAAGAGTCCATGTATTCGGAGCTTGCATGTGGTCGTGTCAATAACTTACTATTGGAGATAATAATAGATTTAGGGTTAAATTTTATTATAAAAACGTCAATTCTCTTTTAGTAGATTTTTTTTTACCTTAAGGATAATTAGGTCAAATCCTCCCTAGGTTTTTACCTTGAAACGGTTCGTTTCATTGGTTTTCCTGAGTGATCATATCTGTGTGTTATTTACTTTTTCGCTGTTGTGCATGATATGATTTATCATTGTTTAACCTAGATCTCATAATTAACCTAAGTAATCACTTAGCTAATTAATTAGGTTAAACAATATGTTTTAAGGGGTCTAAACAAAAAAACAGCTTTCTTTACCTTTGCTAGTCTGGATGGAGTCTATTCCACCAGATATTTTACATTTTGTTGTTGCTGTTGTTCCAGTTTCATGAATAAAACCAGTACGTACTATTTCTATAAAAAAAAATAAAAACGAAAAAAAGAAAAAGAAATTAGAGTTAGACTTTGACCAGAGAAGTTAGTGTGTAAACTTATCTTATCAAAGCAAGTCAAAATATATAGAGTAATTATAATTTACCCTTATAGTTTGGTCCTTTCACAATTTAGCACACAGTTTCTATTACTACATCTAAATCATTAAAGTTTCCACTAAAATGAATTCTTTTGGGCTTCATCCTATGTTTTTTCACATATATATGTGACACGTGAGTAATTTTATGAGACTGACTTAATGAAAATACCCCTCACAGATACAGCATTCCACTCTCCAATTTTTTTCTCCAGAAAATGTTAGAAATCAATGACAAAGGTAAAGTTAAAAAAATTATAATAATTAAAAAATAGAGACATGTCCACCATGAAAATTTAAGCCTAACCTAAACCCCCCAACACTAAAGGTGTTTCTCCTAGAAAACCAACACAATTCTCTCAATCAGCTATGGAAGTCTAAGCCCTATTGAAACTCTCAATCGTGGCTCTCTTCTTCATATTTTGCTGTTTGGTTGTTTGGGTACTTCATTTTGAGGGCCTTTATTTTACATTTTTTCATTGATGTTTGCTTTCTTACTTTAACAATATTTGATTTAGTTTACTCACTTTGCTTTCTCTGAATTTCTAAATTATGCTATGTTTTAACTTAGTTTACATGCTATGTTTGCTTTCTTTGAACCTGGACTCACAAAGAAATATCAATTTAGTTATAAGGCTCTAGCACCTTTGTAGTAAGTGTTTATGAGATAAACATTAGACCAATTAATTAATCTATTATGTATTGTGTAACTTGTGTTTGGTAGAATTTTACTGATACTAATTGTGAATTTTGCTGTTGTATGCGTAGATCAATTATGATACAGCTAGAGTTGTAGTTAGTGGCTTAGTTACTACATTAGTGAGCCACCCCCTATGATGGCTATAAAATAAATTAAAAAAAAAAATTAATGTCTAAATATATTTAAAAAGTTTTTTTTTTTTTTTTTTTTGTGTAAATTCTCTTAGTTATTATTTTTATGTTACTTGTAGTTTAAATTTGTTGTTGTTGTTGTATAATGTTGGACAATTGTTATATCTTCTGGTTGCAGTGTTTATGAGATAAACATTAGACCAATTAATTAATCTATTATGTATTGTGTAACTTGTGTTTCGTAGAATTTTACTGATACTAATTGTGAATTTTGATGTTGTATGTGTAGATCAAGTATGATACGGCTAGAGAGTTGAAGTTAGTGACTTAGTTACTACATTAGTGAGCCACCCCCTATGATGGTTATAAATAAACTAAAAAAAAAAAAATAAATAATGTCTAAATATATTTAAGAAGTTAGCTATTATTTTTATTTTACTTGTAGTTTAAATTTGTTGTTGTTGTTGTATAATGTTGGACAATTGTTATATCTTCTGGTTGCAATTGGAGTATTTTTTAACACATTCACAAAAAAAAAAAAAAAAAAAAAAAAAAAAAAAAAAAAAAAAAGGGAATAGATTGGAACATTAACGCCTTAATGATCTACTCTATATCCATTTCAACCTAAGATTGCAGCAAAGGTACTAATCATTATTATGTACATGCAACTCTCTAATTGTTAAATTGCTTGCTTCCAATTTCCATTGCCTTCAAAGTCCAACTTTTAACACGTGTATAATAAATTTGTGTAGAAATTACTTCAAGCATTGAAACTATGATCCTATTAAATTTGAAGGTTTTAATGAGAATACCAATTGGGTATTAGAGGATGAGCCAACAAATTGGACAATGGAGGAATTGGAGGACATTCCAAAACGAATTAGCAGCTTGTACAATCCAAGACAACCAAAATGATATTAGTTAGTTTGTTACATTAAATTTACTTATGCTGGTGCATGTATTTTCTTTTTATTTCATTTGTGGCCTTATACAAGAGTTTAAATGTATGTAGATAACTTAAACTTGGAAGAGTTGGTTGAAGATGATGACAGTGATGATGGAGATCCTAGTAACCAATATGAAGCTAGGAGTGAGAAGCCTAATGAGAAAGAGGATCTAATAACGAGGTTGATGTTGGAGTTTTCAATGAAGATAGAGCTTCAAGTTTAAGCTCAGATTGTAATCCATGTGAATTGAGTCATTGAACCAACTAGTGAGAGACTGAGAACAATATGCATTAGAGTTTGAGATTTGCCTTTTTTTTAATATAAAGAAGTTTAAGATATATAGAGGGCGTTTGGATTCAGATGAATCCTGCGTCCACGTTTCCAGTGTCACGTTTTCTCCTTTTTTTTTTTTTTTTTTTTGGCCCGCATTTGTTGACTTTGGGGGGACAAATTTTACTGTTATGAACAGTAAATACACTGTTCACGTACTGTGCTGACACTGTTCACACATTAAAAAATATTAAAAATGGGTCCCACAGTACTATTTACACATTTAAAAGTTATTTTGCTACAGTGATTTCAGTTTTCAGTTTTAGCAACAATAAGCTCAATCCAAACGGACCCATAACAAGATTTTATATAGTAAAGACTTTGTTGCAATCTTATGACATTCGTTTATTTGGCTTGTGAATTTTATAAAATTTCTAATGTTTTTGCTTGAGAAACATTGATTTTGAATTATAATGGTGAGTTCAATTTAGGCAAATGTCTAATTATATATATATATATATATTTATATAATTTTGAAAACTTTTTTGGTGACCCATTGGTTGAACCAATAACCCAGCTCATACACGAATACACCGGGTCAACATCCGGTCTAGATTTAATAACTATGATTATATGTAATAAGATATTGTATTTCGATTTCTCTGATGACATTGGTGGTTGAAGAAAAATAATGGGGAAAGAAAAGGGGGTTTTACATATGAAATTGTAAAATTTAAACAGTGTATGAGCATACATGTTTAGTTTTTGTATATGCATTCATAATTTTCCATGCTTTAATTTGCACTGCATCCTGTTCCTTTTCATTTAAAATAATAAAAATAACAACAACAAAAGGGAAGAATGAAAAATAACGGAAGCACGTACTTCCAAAATACAACAGAATTTTAACTAGTATATGTAATATTTCAATCAAGCATTTTATGATACATTCCAATAGCTATTTATATACTTCCTTGTATGTAAAAGAATTATTGTTGTTTATAACTTAATATATCAAAAGAAATAAGTTTGTCATGAAATTACCTATTTTGTAAAGCCCAACCAGAGAGATTGGCCACTTCTCTCAAAGTAGCTCTCCATATTTCAACTTTCTCCAAATTTTCCTTAAATTGATCTTTGAGATTATCAAAAGCATTTTGAAAAGGTCCTGTCTGATTTCGTACATCATATGCATCCACATCATAAAAAACCGGTAGAATTGTCAATCCTATCTCTTTCATAGATCTAACGATCTTTTCAAGCTCATTTAAGCACCATGTCGAAGATGCATAGTTTCGTGAGAAAATGACGATAGCAAATCTGGATTCTTCTATGGCATTCAAGAGCTCTTGTGAAATTGATTTTCCTCTCTCAAGTTTTTTATCGTCCCTAAAGGTCAAAACACCCTTCTTTTCAAAGCATCATATAGATGGTCTGTAAAACTTGTACGTGTGTCCTCTCCCCTCTAAAACTGAGAAAGACATCGTATTTCCACCAACATGTTGAAGAAGAAGGTGTTGACCATGCTTGAGGGATCATGGAATTCGTTGGATGCTGAGAACTTATTAAATTCAACAAACTTGGATCGGCAGCAAGAACAGACTGTTCAACACCAATACCACCGTCCCAGTTGCTTTCTTGAAGAAACTCCATAAACAGCTTTTTGCGTTTCCTATTGTTTGATAGTATTAAAAAAAAATTAAATAAACAACAGAAAAATTATGACTTATTTTTTATTAATTTTTTTTAAAAAACAACAAACTAAATAAAAAATTTAAGAAATTATTTTTCAACTTATTTAACGTCTTTGCTCAAAAAAAAAAAAAATATTTAAGGCCTTTCTCAAAAAAATAAATAAATAACTTATTCAAAGTTACTAACAAATATAAGAAAATAAAATAATTTTCTTAAAAATACTTTTTTTAAAATTTTTATTTTTAAAAAGTATTTAGATCCATTTAGATTGAGTGAGAAAAAAGAAAGTGAAATAAAGTATAATAAAGTTTGTTTAAAATAAGCTGATTTTTGTCTTAAATTTATTCTAATCTCCTTCCCTTCCTTAGTCTACCTTTATGTCAAAAAAAAAAAAAAAAACAAAAAAAAAAAAAACGTAAATAATAAAAAAATAAAAAATAAAGTATATTCAAATTCAATTCAAACTGGAGAAAAATGTTAGGAAGAAGAAAATGATTTGATATGTAGATCTTTTATTTCAGGGAGGAAGTAAAAGAGTGAAAAATGAGAACTTACGACTTGTGGATCATCATCTTGAAACAAGGCCGGCTTCAGTTCCTATTTGAATGTATTTGCTATTTAGTGAATGAATAGAAATCATCAAAACCCAAGCCCATTCAAAGGAAAGATAGCCTAATTGAGAGAGAGAGAGAGAGAGAGAGAGAGAGAGCCTACTTTTCTTCTCGTTTCTCTCTAATATAATGCAACCTCCAAAAGTTCTCCAAACGAAAATCGCGCACCGTCAATTTTTTAAACACCAAATAACCAAGCTAGTTGCTCCACAAAGATTCAGCCTCATTTGCACTTTTTATACTTTTTATAAAGTTAATAGAAAAGGACCGGAAAAATCGTGAACATCTCTCACAATCATGGTTCTTTTAAGCTTAAGAACCGGCCTATGTCAAAAAACAGAAAACCGTTCGAACCGCGATTCAATCCGCACAGTTCTGAGAACCGTGACCAGATCGGTTCTCACGGTTCCCTTTGAATCTGAACCTTCAAAAAAAAAAAAACACACACACACACACACACACACAACTGCCGGGAGTAAATCATATCTTCAGAAACTCTGCCACTGCCATCTTCAGAGAAACACAACATGTCTTTATGTTTCTTCTTCTTCTCTCTTCAGAGCCCATCACGCAGCTCCCTCTCTTCAGAAACTCTTCTCTTGGGCGAAGCAAGCTTTAAATTCTAGCTTTGTTCTCCGCCGGTAATGTGTGTGTGACAGGGTGAGAGTATGAGAGAAAGAGAATGAGAAACAGATAGCTAGATAGAAAGAAAGAAAAATAAAAGCAGAGGACACGTGTGTGTGGAGAAGAAAAAACGAAAGAAAAAAAAGGAAAAGAAAAGGTAAATACACCCACACGCTTTCTATCTTCTCAAATGTCCTACAGTCACGCGCAGCTTGGATTTATATCAATATCAAGTAATTGGTAGTCTGACAATACACGCGTCAGGAGTCGAGTGGAGGAGAAAGAGTTAAAAACTGAGTGTTATTAATTGCACCCCCATATGACTTTGTAAAGCCGACTGACAATTTCTTAAAAGCATTTCCCTTAAAATAATATTTGTCAAAAAAGTGGTCACTTCACAACTCAACACACTTGTTGAGACTTGACACTTAGATCAACCAGTAGTTGCCTCATGACTGCCCCATTTTGTTACAATCCCTTTATCCCGTTTCTACCTTGGCACATTTTGGGCTTTGTTTATTTAGTTGGAAACTTACTTTTCCATCATGTTTCTAATCTTGTAATCAAGAAAAGGAAATAGCTATTTATGTTTTTTTAGAATTTAATAATTTTTATTTGTATTATGAAAGTTATGTTATAAAAAATATTATATACATTTGTTTTGGATTATTTTAGTTTATTTTTCTATTTTTTATTAATTTAATGTTTTTATATATATTTAAAATAATTATGATGTCGTCACGGTTCGACCCCGATTCGACCTCGGTTTGACCTCAAAAACCTTGAACCTCTTCTTTTTACAATTCAATGAACGGTCCGAGTCTGAAAACCTTGGTGAAGAACATATATGAAGCACCTATTCCAATTCTCTTTTTTATTTATTTGCATTTTGCTTTACAGTTGGACATAAATACTAAAAATATAGGGTAAAAATACTATTTTGGTCTTTATAAGATCATAATTAATATGATTTTTATATTTTGATAGCAGTTAATTTTATTTTTATTATTTTTAACTTATAATCAATTTAATTCCCATCGATAACTTACTAACAAAAAAGGCCAATATGGTAAACGGTGTGAACTGATAGACTTATGTCGCTTGTAATATTGCAAGTTTGGACATAAACACATTAGACTCCTATTAAAAATATTATGCGAAAATACTACTTTAGTCCTTACTTGATCATAATTAATTTGTTCCCTATATTTTGATAGCAGTCAATTTTGTCTTTATTATTTTTAACTTACAGTCCTTTTTTTTTTTTTTTTTTGGTGAATATCTTACAATCAATTTAGTCTCTACATTAACTCACTAACAAAAAATGCTAACAAATAATCTAAACTTGAGGCTTATGTGGCCTGAAATATGACAGTTTGGTCCAACCAAGACCAGCTACATCAATAAAAAAATCCAAGTCACATCCACATTAGAAAAGTTAACAGATCTTTTTTCTTTTCTTTTCTTTTTTTTTTTTTTTTTTTTGTATTTTTACTTTAATCGTCTGTGTTTGTGTATCCATTTTTCATATTTTTACTTTCATAGGCCGTGTGTTTATGTATGTTCTTTCTTCAATAGTCTGTGTAAGCATGTGTCTTGGTACTTAATTTATGCAAAAACTATAAAGATGCCTTCTTTTTTTTATGAAAGGTCCTGTGTTTTCTATGACGTTAGTGCGTTACATTCTTAAACGATTGCAATGGTTTCCTTTGAGTGGCCTCTTTTTTTTTTTTTTTTTTTTTTTTTTTTTGAGAGAGAGTGGCCTTATATATATATATATATATATATATATTTATATATATATATATATATATATATTTATATATATATATATATATGGGTTCAAATTATACATTTTTTTAATCGTTGGATTTAAGTAAATTTAACCGTTAAAAAAATATCCACATTATTACAAATATTCTTATTAGGATTTTATTAATTGCTCTTATTTATTACATTTTAAACATATCTCTAAACTCAAAAACATTTGACGTTTGTCTCTTTCTCTCTTCGTTTCTCTCTCTGTGATCCAACGGTATGAATCACAGATGCTTATCATATGGGCATGACTATGGGTCTATGAAGTTCAAATTTCCATTGTTTCCCTTCTCACACGTGACGTGCATGGAACGAAAAAAAAAATTGTTCTAGTAATTCCAAATTCCAGGCTATACGTATCATTACTACTTTTCCAAGCATTCACAGAGGAAATTACCGTGACAATTTCATACAATCAAGTCACTCTCCGAGTCTCCATAGGTCTAAAATGACCTCAGGGTGGATACATACACTATAAGAGAGATAATGCATACGATACGAGTGAATGAGATACATTCTCAAGCCCTGTCAACGAAAGGCATTATCTATTTTAGAGAAACCGGTCAACTATTTCGTGGAAAATGTATGTCATTAAAATAAAAACCACTGCATGGAAGACACAAAGACAATAGGCCGCCCACAAACACTTTAAGGTCACTTCCAAGAAACTTCACTACAATTTCCTTCTCCCTTCAGTGTAGTCAACAAAGCTTGGGAAAATAGGCAGATTCCTTGCAAATCCTTTAAAGAAATAAATAAACAAAGACAAAGAAAAGCAGGCCAGCCTGATCCACATTTGTTTTTAATTTCAAAGGCTTCCAACAATAAAAATTTCCTAATAAGTGGGAGTATACTCATAGACTCATATTCATGCCCGCATGATAACCATATGTGATTCATACTGTTGGATCAGAGAGAGAGAGAGAGAGAGAGAGGCAGAGAGAGAAAGAGAGTCAAACGTCAAACGTTTTTGGGTTTAGAGATAGGTTTAGAATGAAATAAATGAGGGTAATTAATGAGATCCTAATAAGAATATTTGTAATAATAATGGTCTTTTTTTAACCCTTGGATCTACTTGAATTCAACGGTTTAAAAAATATGTAACTCTTTAGAGTTATACCAAGTATAACTTGAACCCATCTCATATATATATATATATTCATCAAACTATTTAGTTGATTTTGTAAATTGTTTTCCACGTTGGACATTGCACAATGACATTTATTATAATAATAATAATAATAATAATTTAATAACCTTCCAGATTGTTCATTGGTTATTCTTATACACCTATGGTTATAAAAATTTCAATTTTTGGTGATCTAGATTTTTAGATATGGTAGGTTTGGATTAGAATAAATTACAATTTTTTTCATAATTATATTATTTATGTTGGATGCGCATATATATATATATATATATACACACACACACATATATTTGATAGAAAATTATTTTACTGTTGTAAGTTTTGATTCTAAACAATTGTGTTTGGAAATGATGTTTACACATTGTACGGCATAAAGTTCCCCAGGCCTACTTGGGCCCTGAACTTCAACCCAACGGTACAACCCATGACCCAACCCTTTTGTCCAAGGCCAGGCCCTAGGCCCACCAGGGCCATAGGCCCAAGCCTCATGCCAACCTAGAGCCCATTGGATGAATAATCTGAGTCCATACTCATCATGCTTCATCACCTGGGCCTTGCTCGATTAACTATATCCCGAACAATAAGGCAACTGCTCGGGAATACCGCCTCTCGCCTGCCCAGCATTGCCTTGGGGAGTATCACTACCAAGCAGATCTTCTGAGGTGGGAAGCAGTTCCAATGCCACTTCTCCCAATCCCACCTAAACACCCACTTTGAAATGATAGAATTGGACCCCCAAGCCCACTAATAACCTAGAGTAATCATAACCCTTCCACTAATCTTGAGCTATAAATAAGAGATGAAAATGAGGAAAGGGGGGTTGGCAATTCTGAGAAGAGTACTAGGAAAAGAGAGTAAACACTCAGAGAGAGCAAATGAGTGATTCTGTTAGGAAGAGAGAAAGGCGTGAGGAAATAGAAGTATATTTGGGTCTACCGAGTATAGGACCACCCATAATAGAAAACCCAAAAACCCACAAAACCAATAGATTGTGAGCTCAAGTAGAGGTTAAGCCCAATAGCCATATATTTTGGGTACGCACAATTGGCGCCATCTGTGGGAATCTCCTATGTAGCTGTGGTTCTGTCGAAATGTGCACAGGAGAATGTCTAAGGGTCAACCAGGGAGTTATGCTAAAAGTGGTTCTAGAAGGTCTTCACAAGGATCCACGTGGTAGGAAAGGAGGCAAAAAAGGCACGAAGATAGGGAGCATGAGGAGGAAAGGCAGTCTGGCCTTGGAGAAGGGTCATTTCAAATGTACCGAACAATGTTTGACACTTTGAGGCATAACCGTTTTGACAGAAGGGATGAAGAGTTTGAGTAAAGGGATGAGGAACTAGAGCACCTACGAAGGTTGGTCAAGGATTTGGAGTTGCAAGTGAGAGGTAGGCGTTAAAGAAGGGACCACGGGGAGTGGAGGGAAAGGTCGGATAGTGTTGGGAACCACCATGGAACAGGGTCCCATCAATTCGGGTCTCATTGGCATTGGGACTGCTCACAAGAATATGCAGATCAGGACTCGATTTCCCCGGAGGAGAGGTGACCTCAGAATGCAGCCATGGACGCTATGAGCCGTGCATTACGCCGAACTACCCGATCACCATTCTTGAGGGACATTGAAAGGGCACCTATGCCAAGCAGATTTACACGGCCGCCGTTCAATTCTTACGATGGAAAGACTGACTTGGTGGAACATGTAAGCCATTACATTCAAATGATGCCTTTGCACACTCATAACGATGCACTGATGTGTAAAGTGTTTCTCTCGAGCCTCGGCCCCACTGCTTTGAGATGGTTTAATAAGCTAAGGAAAGATTCAATTCACAGTTCTTCCGAATTGATTCAAGAGTTTGGTGTACGATTCATGACCTGCAGCCGAGTTCCACAGCCCGTGGATGTGTTGCTTTCAATGAAAATGAGGGCTGGGGAAACCCTCCGCAGCTACGCTAGCCGATACTGAGAACTGTACAACGAGATTAATGGAGGTAATGAAAAGATTACAGCGAGTACTTTTCGGATGGGGTTGCCTGAGGATTTCGGACTACAGGAATCGTTGATGAGGAGGCCTCCCGAGGATATAAGGCAATTGATAAGGCGTATCGAGGAGTATAAGCGGTTGGAAGATGATCGGTTACAGAATAAGGTCAAGACCCCGGTCACAAATCATCCTCGGCATATCGGCTTCCAATCTAGGCCCCAAAAGGATTTGAGGATTCAAGAGCCGGGGCCACAGATGGGAAAGGTGAATGTGGCCTTCAAGGAACCAGTGCACAGGATTATGGATCGAATCAAGAATGAACCATATTTTCGGTGGCCAAACAAGATGGGAGGAGACCTGTCCAACAGAAACCAAAACTTGTATTGTACTTACCATAGAGATAGGGGGCATACTATTGAGCAGTGTAGGGTGTTAAAGGATCATCTAGAGCAGTTGGTGAAGGTGGGGTACTTGAAGGAATTTGTGATGGATCTGAGGAATCAAGAATCCAGGTAGGGCGCACGGCCACGAGGGAATCCTCTCCCACCCCCGTAGGGAGTGATAGAAGTCATCCATGTAGCTCCAAGAGGCACCCAAGGGTCTAGAAGAAGGGGAGTGCTGGCCATAGCACTGGGGGGGAGTTGCACAGGTAAGCAACCCTCCGAGAAGAAGTTGAAGTATACTCGGGAGCCCATTGCTTTTAACAACAATAACCTAGAAGGCACAATTCAACCGCACGACGATGCTTTAGTAGTTACAGCTCGAATAAATGGCTTCATAGTAAAGACTAAAAAGGGTACTGATAGATCAGTGGAGTGGCGCCGAGGTGATGTATCCTGACTTGTACAGGGGGCTTGGTTGAAGAAGGAAGACCTATCCAAGTATGATACGCCCTTGATGGGATTTGACGGCCGAATGGTGATCCCAAAAGGGCAAATTTTGCTTCCCGTGAACATGGAGGGCAAGGAGACAATGGTAACATTCATAGTGGTCGCCTTGTTTTCTCTACACACGGCGATTCTTGGAAGGCCATCAATTCATGCAATAGGGGCAATACCATCCACCCTGCATATGAAGGTCAAGTTCCGCATTGAGCAAGGTATTGCTCTGGTAAAAGGTAATCAGTAAATGGCCAGGCAGTGCTTGGTAGCCGCGGTTGACTAGGGAGCTAAACCAAAGGAGTTGACTAAGAAGACTCCCTTGTAGCAATTAGAGGAGTCCCAAGAAGAGGTAGGGGCTAGCCGTGCCGAGGATTTAGTGAAAGTAAGGATATTACTGGACGAGGATAGGAATTTTTTGATAGGAGCAAGTGTAGCCACAGAAGAAAGGGTAGAGATGCTGTTGTTTCTTGTACAGAACATAGACATGTTTGCTTGGAACCAATATAAGGTGCCCGGGGTGGACCTTGAGTTCATAATTCACAAGCTTAATGTGGATCCGTTATGTCCTCCCAAAAAACAGAAACTGAGGAGAACAGCTAAGGAGCATGTTGAAGCCGTCAAGCAAGAGGTTAAGAAACTGAAAGAAGCTGGAGCTATAAAGGAGATATTTTTCCCGAGGTGGCTTGCAAATACCGTAGTGGTAAAAAAGAAGAATGGAAAATGGAGGGTCTATGTTGACTTTACCGACCTTAACCGAGCATGTCCAAAGGACCCGTTTCCTATGCCAAAAATTGATCAGCTGGTAGATGCCACATATGGGCACCCGAGGATAAGCTTTCTTAATGCTTTTTAGGGTTATCATCATATCACCTTAGCTGCTGAGGATCGGGAGAAGACGGCGTTTATCTCGCCCGACGCTAACTACCATTATACCGTGATGCCATTTGGGTTGAAGAATGCTGGTGCCACATATCAATGGATGATGACTAGAATGCTCAGGGATAAAATCAGGTGCACCGCCAAGGTCTACATTGATGATATGGTGGTAAAGAGAAAGCAGAAAATGCAGCATATTGGTGACCTCAAAGAAGTGTTTGAAGTACTTCGACGGCACAAACTACGACTCAATGCCAAGAAGTGTGCTTTCGGAGTGGAGGTTGGCAAGTTCCTGGGGTATTTGATCACTAACCGAGGAATAGAGGTCAACCCCGACCAGATTGAAGCAGTGAAACACCTTAAACTACCGAGCAGTCCAAAGGAAGTTCAAGTTCTGACTGGCATGTTGGCTGCCCTCAATTGGTTCATTTCCAAGTTCACCGGCCGTTGCCGACCATTTTACCAGCTTTTAAAGAAATGGAAGAGATTCCAATGGAGTGAAGAGTGTGAGAGAGCCTTTCAAGAGCTGAAAGAATATCTGGTGCGGGCACCAATGTTGACAGCCCTAGAGCCCGGGGAGGATTTATTCATGTATATCTCAGTATCCAAGCACGCTGTAAGCGCCATGCTTATAAGAGATCAAGGAGTACAACAACCAGTTTACTATATCAGTAAAACCTTAGTTAATGCCGAGACAAGATACTTGCCATTGGAGAAGTTGGTGCTTCATGCTACGCGGAAATTACCCCATTAGTTTCAAGCTCACATCGTTTACGTATTGACTAAATACCCCCTACAGTCATTGTTGAAAAGATCTGATTTCACGGGAAGAATAGCAAAGTAGGGGACTCAGTTGGGTTCTTTTGATATTAGGTATAGGCCAAGGAGCTCGGAGAAAGGCTAGGTCCTAGCTAATTTTGTTGCAGAGTTTTCCTCGAGGGTGGGAAAGGAGACAATTTGCAAAATAGAGATGATCCTGTGAAGGGTATTCGTGGACAGTGCATCCAGTGCATTAGGAGCTAGGGCCGGGATCGTAGTCATCACCCTGGAAGGAATAAAGTTGGAACATTCCTTTAGGTTAGGCTTTAAGGCCTCTAACAATAAAGCCGAGTATGAGGCTTTGTTGGCCGGGTTAAAAGTTGTATCAGACCTGGGTGCTAAGGAGGTAGAAGTCTATTCAGATTCTCGATTGATGGTTAATCAAGTACAAGGAAGGTTTGAGGCTAAGGACCCCCAAATGATGAAGTACTTACGGCTGGTGAAGCAAACTATGGACCGCTTTAGGAGTGTCAAAATGGTTCAAATGGTAAGGGGGCAAAATCGACACGTCGATTCTTTGGCCACATTGGCGTCATCATCAACTGAGAGAATTCCTCGATTAATAAAAGTAGAGCTGGTAGCAGAACCAAGTATTAGTGTAGGAGCAGGTGTCTCATTGGTGGCAACGGTTGGGCCGTGTTGGATGGATCCAATCATCAAGTTCTTAGCCAAGGATTAGGTGTTAGATGATGAGAAGGAAGCAGAAAAAGTATGCTAAATAGTTGCTCGGTATTGGTTGTCTGCCGATCGTAAGCTATATTGAAGATCTTTTGGCAGGCCTTACCTGCAGTGCTTGCACCCCAGCAAGATTGAAGAACTACTAGCCGAGCTACATGATAAGGTATACGGCAGTCATGTGGGGGGTCATTCGTTAGCTCACCAGGCAATGACTTAAGGATTTTGGTGGCCGCAAATGCAGAAGGATACTAACACATATACGCAAAAATGTGAGCAATGTTAAAGGCACACCCCTTTGATCCACCAACCGGCAAGGAACTTGAATCCCATTATTAGCCCCTGGCCCTTTGCACAGTGGGGGCTAGACATCGTTGGTCTATTCCCCCGGGCGATAGGAAATCGGAGGTTCGTCCTCGTGGCCGTGGATTACTTCACCAAATGGGCAGAAGCAGAGGCATTGGCGAACGTTCGGGACGTGGATGTAAAGAAGTTTGTATAGAGTAATATAGTGACAAGATTTGAGGTACCAGAATCTCTAGTGTCAAACAATGGGTTGCAATTTGATAGCAAAGCTTTTCTCGAGTTTTGTGACAGCCTCAGCATCATAAATCGGTACTCCACCCTGGCATACCCACAGAGTAATGGCCAAGCCGAGGTTGTAACACTCCAACCCAATTTTTATAATTAAACTATGTGTTTAAGTGGTTAAGTATTATTAATATTTTAAGCCACTTACTTACAAAAATTAATATGAGAGTATTTAATAAATATATTATTTTATAATGTCATTGAATAAGAATTTTAAAGATTATAAATAATTGAAATGACTATTTTGTATTATAAATATATACTTAGCATGTACAAAACTATATTAGGTGGTTAAGTTATGAGATATATATATATATATATATATATGCAAAGTGATATTATTTTTGTAGAAAAGTAAGTGTGAATGCAAGGAATTATTTTGATAGAAAAGTGAGTGTGAATGCAAGAAAGTTGAAAAGGTAAGTTATCCTTTCTTTCCTAGCAATACACGTGAATCACCCAAGATATTTTGCTGGACTTCTTGGCTGCACCAGAAATTCCCTTTGGTCATTCTTGCTTTACTTCTTTGTTTTCTTCCTTCTTTGTTCTTATTGGTTGCACCTTTATCTCTTCTTTGACTTTCTCAAGCTCAAGGACACCCCCATAAACTCTCTTGCTCTCATTTTCCAAGGGTACACACACAAATCAAAAATTTCAGCTCATTTTGCTCTCTTTTTCTCTCAAGGAAAGAGCAAGGAAAGAGCTAGGAAGCTCTCTTAGGTCCACTTTGTCAAGTCCATGGGTCAACAAATTAAAAGAGAGATAATTTTTTCTCCTCACTCTTCGTAGGAGCTTTTCCTCTCGCCAAGGGCGAGTTCTTTCTTGTCCACTGAGGCGCTGGTCGTTGGCAGTGAACCTCATGACCTTTATTTCTATCCAACCCTAACAAACCCGTCCCACTCCCCACTCAGCTCATCTTCAACCTCGCTCATAAACCGCTACAACCTTGACCGAAGTTAATCGGTGGTAGGTCCAACTTTTTGACTTTAAAAAAAAAAAAAAAAAAAAAAAAAAAAAAAAAAAAAAAAAAAAAACACTAAAACTAAAATACATAGGCCTCAGGTGGTGGGTCACAAACATGCACGGAGTACAGTGAGCGCCCATTTTCTCCTTGCAGATGTGCTTACCAAGTCAAAGACAGTACGTACACTAGTTTTTCTCTCCACGTTGGTCGTTGGCAATGGACCTCACCATCCTTATTCCCATCCAACCCCAACAAAACCATCCCACTCCCCACTCAGCCCGCTTGCAACCTCATTTATAAACTGCTACAGGGATGGACCCGGACATCCTTGACCAAATTCAACGCATATTGCTGACCGCAGAAGAGAAAGCCGATATCGCAGTCCAACAAAGCCACCGCGAAAAGACATTAGAAGAATGTTCCCTCAGCCTCTTTGGACGACTACTTACGAACAAGCCATTCAATCAAAGGGCAGCTAAGAACCTCTTTCGGGCTGTTTGGAAGCTCGCGAATGACCTAAAGATCATTGACATAGGGAATGGAGTGTACCAGTTCCGTTTCAAACTTGAGAGCCAACTAAGGTGGGTTGCTGAGAATGGCCCTTGGAGCTTTGATAACCACCTCTTGGTGGTTCGGCGATGGGAGAAAGGCATGTCGGCGCAGAACATCACCTTCCCTAGCATCTCCCTGTGGGTCCAGGTGTGGGGTTTGCCCTTCGACCTGCTTAATGAGGAAGCTGCCAAGGATATAGGGAGGGGCTTAGGACCAGTTATTGGCGTAGACCAAATGGCTCTCTTTTCGGATCAAGCTAGGTTCCTCCGGGTTCGAGTGGAGATACCGCTCAGCCAACCGCTACGACGGAGAGGCCCAGTGGTCATCCGAACGTCCTGGCCACAAGCCCAACCAATAGGGAGCCCGATGTTTCGCTTGTTTGAAAAAATAAAAAGATGTAGACAAGACCTGGTGAGGTGGAGCCGAGATACTTTTGGGAATACACGCACTAAGCTAACCGCAAAACAGAGTGAACTACAAGAATTGGCTACTACAAACTATGGCCTCAATCTTGACCGTATCAACTCAGTTCGAAAGGAGGTGAATGGTTTGCTGCATGATGAAGAAGTTTTTTAGAGGTAGCGATCCCGTGCTATCTGGCTTCCGGCGGGACATAAAAATACTAAGTTCTTCCATCAAAGAGCCAACCAGCGTAGGAGGAAGAACCATATAGAAGGGCTAACTGATGAAGCAGGGGTATGGCAAAACGATGAAAACAAGGTTGCAGAGATGATTGAGGGGTATTATCAGAGACTATTTACAACCTCAAATCCGACACATATGAATGAAGTGCTCAACTCTGTGGATCGTGTTGTGACGGAAGAGATGAGACGTTCCTTGCTGATACCGTATATGGAAGATGAGGTTCGAGTGGCCCTGTTCCAGATGCACCTTTCCAAGTCCCCAGGACCTGATGGAATGTCGCCGTTCTTCTTCTAACAGTTCTGGCCCATTGTAGGGTCGGATGTCACCTCGGCAGTTCTCTCTGTTTTGCACTCAGGCCACTGCTTGCGGAAAATGCAACACTCCCACGTGGTGCTCATACCAAAAAAGTCAAACCCAGAATACATCACTGAATACCGACCCATTAGCTTGGGAAACGTGGTTGCTCGAGTGGTATCAAAGGTAATAGCAAACCGGGTAAAAACAATCCTGCCTAGCGTCATCTCAGACTCCCAGAGTGCATTTGTCCCTAATAGATTGATCACAGACAATACTTCAGTGGCTTACGAAATGCTCCATCGCATGCGAAACAAACGGAAAGGAAAAATAGGGCATATGGCAGTGAAGTTGGATATTAGCAAGGCCTACGATAGGGTCGAGTGGAACTTTCGCAAACAAATTATGCTTAAAATCGATCTGCCTGAACAGTGGGTTGCCTTGGCCATGGAAACAGTCCAAACTGCTTCCTAAAACCTCCCTTTTCTTTAGTCGAAACACAAGACTGGAGACTCGAGTGGAAATTCGGAGTTTGCTGGGTGCACAAGAGATGATGGACTATGATAAATACCTAGGATTGCCTATGGTGGGAGGGAAATCTAAAGTCAGTACATTTAAGGAGTTGCAAGAGAAGATTACAAATAGGGTGTTGGGGTGGAAGGAGAAGAATATATCAAAGGCTAGACGAGAGGTCTTAATAAAAAATGTCGCTCAAGCCATACCAACTTACTCTATGAGCTTATTCAAGATCCCTAAGACAATTTGTGATGGAATAAATCCAGCCCTCTCTAAATATTGGTGGGGCCAGATCCGTAATGAGAAAAAAATCCATTGGATAAATTGGAGTAAGCTGTGCGAATCGAAGAGGAAGGGGGGAATGGGTTTCAGGGATATTCACACTTTCAACTTGGCGATGCTAGCCAAACAAGCATGGCGCCTACTCACGGAGACCCACTCACTATTTTACCGAGTATACAAAGCTCGCTACTTCCCTTCAAGCACGTTCATGGATGCCGAGTTGGGAACAAGCCCCTCATTTGTTTGGCGAAGCTTGCTTCAGGCCCGTGAGGTGATAAGGGAGGGATCGATATGGGAGGTAGGAGATGGGAGATCAATTGGGATCAGTTCTCACAAGTGGCTACCCCGACCCCCACAGTTCCTAGATGGAGCAAATAGATGTTTGAAGGTGCGAGACCTGGTTAGTGAAGAAACCAACCAGTGGAACCGCAACTTGTTAGCAGCCACGTTTACCTAGTCCACAATGAAGGAAATTTTGCGGTGTACGAGGGGAGAATTAAACTCAAGGGATAGTTTGAAGTGGAAGGAAAACAAAAACCAGGTCTTCTCGGTAAGAACAGCATATCAAGTGGCACTCAGACTAAACAAACCTCCAACTGGAGAACAATCCTTGGACGCACAGGACCAACGCATGTGGAAGAAGGTTTGGTCACTCAATATTCCCCCAAAGGTCCGCACCTTTATGTGGCGGGCATGCTTGGACGTTCTCCCCACCAAAGCTAACCTGGCTCGACGGAAGGTGTGAATAGATACCAGATGCTCTCTATGTTGCTAGCAAAACGAAAATACGTGCCACATTTTATGGGAATGCCCGTTAGCCCGTAATGTGTGGGCCTTAGTACGGGGAAAGTTACAAAAGAGCAACTCAGTGGCTGATAACTTCCTTATGCTAGCACGACAAATGATGGGGAGGCTGGACAGAAAGGAGCTCGAAGTGTGGTCTATTACAGCGTGGTCTATATGGAATGCAAGAAATCGCATTCAGTTCAAGCATGTACAGACCCACCCCACTGATATATACAAGCAAGCATTTGAATTACTGGAGGAGTATCAACGGCTGGCCAAGCCTCTCTCCCACCACCCTACGATATGACCCTTACGTACTTTTTGCATGTAGGGTTGTATTTTTTAATACTTTTATGGTTGTTGTTTAAGGAGTTTCTTCTTGGGCCACGGGTTAGTGGGATGTGGGCTCAAGCTTGTTTTAAACTCCTCTGACACTTTGTATCTCTTCCTTCGTACCTTTTATATATTAATATAATTCTATCACTTTTGTCAAAAAAAAAAAAGAGAGATAAGGCTTCATCATCTTTTCTTCTTTCTACTCTTTTAAAAGCAACTAGAATAGTTAAGAGCTCTCTCTCTCTTTCATTTCTACGGATCCAACACCAAAAGGAAGAAAAGCTCTCAATTATTTTCTCCCTTCCACACCTACAAGTCCAGCAGCAAGAAGGAAGCTTCTTTCAACTCTCTCAAGCTCTCTACCTCTCATACTTTTGGTCTAGCCATTAGGAAAGGGAAATCTTTTCATGTAAGTCTACATATATATATATATGCTGTTTTAAGAAGCCTTGAAATTGTGTTGGTGATTTGTTGAAGGTAGATTAGGGTTTTTATTAATTAATGATTTTGTATGATTAAGGAAGTAAGAAAAAGTTAGGATGAGTATTGTTGATGCTGCTGCTGGGATTTTTGTTGTGTGTATTTTTGCTCTAAATGGTTAAATGACTATATGTAAGTGTTTTATAACATGTCTTATGAGTGTATAAAAATCCCCATATGAAAATACCATTGTTTGTTAATTGTTTATGAATTTACGATAAAACGTTGCAAAGCTGTCACTGTGACAGATTCTGTGTTCATGCATGATAAATTATGTATTAAATTGTATATAGTGAATTTGGATGCTAGGGATAATTCCTATGAAACCTAAGACAATTTTGGTTGTTAATGAATTGGTCTCACAGCATTTGGGTTAATATAAAAATAATGGTTTAATTTCCAAGTTGCATGAAATTCTGTCAGGACAGATTTGAGTACGTTGTCTTGTATGATTTTTAATAAATCATGGGTTTATGCTTTGACTCCGAAATTTTTATGGTATATACTGGACATATAGGGGAGTTGTTCTGTAAAATTTCATGATAATTGGATGTGCGTGAACAGCCCATTTGTATTTTACAAATGAGGCATATGCTGGTGGAATAGAACAGTGAACAGTAAGGGACTTGCCTAACTATGAGGATTTAATTTTAAAGTTAGGGTGAATGTTTTGAGCCATAATTTAATATGCTCATCCTTTGGATCATATATAAATTTTATGAATTGGTTTCTCTATGATTTAGTACATCCTGTTGTCTAATGAATGTATTTTGTATTTGAGGGAACCTCTTTGAGGTGGGATTAGGACTTCCTTGATTCTAAGAGATAGGCTTTGAGATGAATGTGAAGTTTATGATAAGGAATTATGGATAGTAATAAGCTTTGATATTTGGTTTAGGTGTTACCAGTATCCAAGTCTAAGCTCCTTCGACTTTAGGCTCTCGATTCCTTTGCTTTCAGGTAATGGATAAGTTATATGGGCATTTGGTAAGTCATGAGGTTATTTTAAAGTATGTTATACATTAAAATGTTTTTGATTAGAGATATGACATGTAATCATTATTCTGACAAAGATATGTTCGTGAGCTTTCAAAACCTTATGTATATGATTCAGCATATTGATGCTATTACTGATTCCACGAACATGATGTTTAAATAAAAGAATGGAAATGTTATTATTATGAAATGCTATGCAAAATAAGAAGTTTCAGTATGATGTAAAAGTATGAACTGTTTTCGGGTTATGTCCTCTGGTGATCTAAACTCGGCTAGTAGGGGTTAATTACTGGCTTTCCATGAAAAAATGTTATATGTTTGGCCATTTAAAGTAGAGGAAATGGGGTTGCCCGTAACTCTAGGCCATTTAAAGTAGAGGAAATGGGGTTGCTCGTAACTCTAATCTGAATAAGGCCTTCTCCCCAATGTGTACGGACGGCGGGGAGGAGCAAAACCTGGAGGGGATGTGCCATCAGGCCTCCCAAAGGAGACAATATCATACACACAGGGGCACCCAAATGTGATGAGACCTTTTCTGTATAGACTTATCAGATATGAACTAACCAACAAGTTATTTATGAATAGCTATATTATGTTATTAAACATGAGAGAATGATTTTGTTTAAATGCATTATGAAAAGTTAAAAGCTCTCATGAAAAGAAGTTTATGATGAAAAGAAAAGCTGTTCATTAAAGATAAAAGTTTCTGAAGTTCTGTTGTGCTATAAAGTTAAAGTTTCTGATGAAAGTACAAGTTTATGTTTAAAAGTTATCAGATATCTATTTTTATGAAACGTTAAATTTTATGATCATGAAAGTTATAGTATCTTATGAGAAGAAGTTTATAAAGAAAAGTTTTCTTATTAGTCGAGACGTTTCTATTTTAATACAAAGTTGCCGATTATCTGATTTAAGTTAAAATAATTATTTTGTAATGAGAATATATATATATATATATATATGGCAACTTTGTAGGACATGAAAGAAGTTTAATCTGAAAGGTTTCGGTAATATTGACCTGATAAGAAAAAGGAGAACAATTATTTTCTATGAAGAGCGTATAAGTTATTATTGTGAATAGTATAAAATACTATGCATGAAAAGATGTTCTCCTATTCAAATATTCATAGAATGGAATAATTTGATTTACATGCATCCTTATTGAATTCTCATATATCTTACCTTTACTGAGCTGTGTAGCTCACCCCTTCCACTCTTTCAGTTAGCAGGTTTTATTTTAGAGCAGAGAGAGCTTTAGTCGAGTTTGGAAGGAGCTGGTTTTAGTTTTATATGTATAGATCCTAAATTAGCAATTTTATGTTTAGTTTTGTAGTATTGTGTATTTTAGGATCTAAAGAAAGTTGTGTACCTTAAAGTATTAAGAGATGTATTATGTGAAAGTGTGGAAATTAAATGATTGGTGGATTATGTTATATTTTGAGTACAGTATAAATGCTCTGACTATCAAGTGAAAAGTGATATCAAGAAGTAAAGAAACAAGAAAATTATGCAGAAAAGAAAAAGAAAAGCTTTTGGAAAAGTTTTGTAAAAGTTAAGTTGGTTCTTGTTAATATCAGGTTTAAACTTGATATTAGCATGCCGGTCATGGTCACAAATCCGGGCATCGGGTTTGGGGCGTGGCAGAGGCCACTAACAAGGCCATTGTGAACGGGTTGAAAAGGAGGTTAGAAGATGCCAAAGGCGAGTGGGCAGATGAGTTGCCTAATGTTCTGTGGGCATACCGAACTACCCCGAGAAGGTCTATGGCAGAAACCTCGTTTTCCTTAACATATGGAGCAGAATTAGTCATACCTGTAGAAGTGAACTTATGTAGTGCCCGGGTTTCAGGATTCAGTCCCGCCGAGAATTCAGAGTTGATGATAAAACAGTTGAACATGTTGGAAGAACGTCGGGAATCAGCGACTATACGGCTGCCAGAATATCAACAAAAAACTTGCCCAGAGATACAAAGAACATGAGGAAAAGGGAGTTTGGAGTGGGAGATTTGATACTTCGAAAGGTAATGGGGAACACACGAGACATCAATGCAGGGAAGTTAGCACCGACTTGGGAGGGACCATATAGAGTCACCGCCATTGCAAAGGTAGGGACATATTACTTGAAGGATTTGGACGAAAGACCACTTCCCCGGCCATGGAATGCCTACAATATGAAGAAATTCTACCATTGAGTATCGGTACACGAGAGTACATGTTGAATGTAATATTATATGTGCATGTTGTTAATTAATGCAAAAACAATTTTTGTCCATGCAGGTGTATCAGTACTTATGATTTTATTGTTGTTAACTCATTAAGCTCCGGTCGACGCACACGAGGAAATTTCGTATCAAATTTTTCTAAGGATAGAAACCTGTTCCCGGCTAGATTTTCATTGCCGAGCAGGTGGAAACCTTACACTAAATTCCTCTAAGGACAGAACCTTGTTCCCGGCTCGATTTTCATTGCCGAGCAAGTGGAAACCTTACACTAAATTCTTCTAAGGACAGAAACCTGTTCCCAGCTCGATTTTCATTGCTGAGTAGGTGGAAACCTTACGCTAAATTTTTCTAAGGACAGAAACCCGTTCTTGGCTTGATTTTCATCACCAAGTAGATGGAAACCGTATACTGGATTTTCCTAAGGGTAGAATCCCGCTTCTCGGGTTCGATAATAATGGCCGGGCAGATTGAAACCTAATCCTAAATTTTATCCAAAGGTAGAAGGCCGATTCTCGGATGGTCGTGAACCTTACATTGGTTTATTCAAAGAATAGAAACAAGCTCTCTAGCTCTATTCTAGTCGCCGGGCACACAGGGAGTACGTTAAACCATTTAGGGAAGGCTAAAGCCACAATCTCGGATACAACCCAAATCACGAGGAAGGTAATTGTCCTACATCTTCTTAAAGAATCGACATATGTCAAATCTAGTAATTATCGCCGAGAAGTCAATTCTTTTTAGATACAGGTGACCTATTCCGGGCCATTCGAGAAGTAGACTACCCGGTTATCTAGAATACATATATAAAAAGATAAAAACAATCAAAGAACATGACCGAAAGAATAACTTAGTAGCAAACATTCATAAACATAATTGAAACAAGCAAATAAAGTCTAAACCAATGTTTTGTCACCACAACTCGACAACTGTAGGGAAATAAAACTTAGAAAAATGAAAATTGAACCATTGTTCCTTCACCACAACCCGGTGACTCTAGGCAGAACAAACAAATAAAGGAAAAGTAAACATGGATAAAAACATATAAAAAAAACTAGTAAAAAGCATAAGTATTAAACAGCGGGATCAGTAGGTGAGAGCTGGGTTGCATCATCGGTCTGCTACTCTAGCATGTCCTCAATTGGTGGCTACTGGGATTGAACATCCTCGGCAATATTAAGGTGGTTGGTGACCTCGGGGTCAACATGGGCATCGATTGCCTTCACCAACTCCCTCATACTGGGGGTGTCTTCTTCATTAGCAGCATCAGTTTGGCTCTAAACAGAGGGGGAGCCAGGTATGGTATTTGCTCTGGATTTCTTAATGGGGAATCTTCGAGCACTCCCATCACTTGGAGGGCTACAGCTATCCTTCTCCAAACCCATGAAGCTTGGTCTGATGAACGACAGGCTCCGTTGATTTCTCGGCATCCGTGAAGCCCTCGTCATACCACTTGTTTTCACAGGCTTCAAGGGCTGCCTTCAGGTCAGCTATTTCGTCAACCTGGGCCAAGTTCAAGTTGGCTGCCTCTGCCAATTTGAGCTCAACACCCCCCAGTCTGTCCTTTGCCTCGGCCAATTTCCCCTCTGCCACTAGCCGGGCTTTCTCCGAGGACTAAGCCTTTTTCTCGGCAGCCTTGCTTTTTTCCTTAGCCATGGCATTGGCAACATCCTTCAATGCTTTCTCCCGATCAACGTTCTCGGCAAGCTCTTTCATTCTCTTACCAAGGATGTGAGTCAGCTAAGCGGACTAGTGACAAAAATAACGAATATAAGGGCTGAGGGATTATTCATGCATTAAAATGAACAAAAAAGTAAAGGAGAGGAAAATTACCGCCATGATGTGCCACTGCAGTCGCCGTGCTAAGGATTCCTTAGTTCCATCCGAGAAGAAATGGACGTCCTCGAGAAGCAAGAGGCTTGATGCTGGCAGAGGCCCCTCACCAAGCTTGAAAGTGGGCTACCAGATGTCCATAGACTGAGATGAAGAGGCCACATCCTTATGGCCCTTGGCAGGAGGCTGGGGATCACCCACCAATTCTCGGATTGTTATCCTGCCCCGGGAAGGAGTCTTTGCAAGTACATCACAAGGGACTTTGGGGGGTTGGTCACTAATATGTTGTTTCTTCTTCAGACGGCTGGCGCCAAGACGAAGGGGAGCAAGATCCCCGCCTTGAGGCTAAGCTGGGGGTTGAGAGCTGGGTATAAACCGATCAACGGTCATCTTCTGTCTGGTCACTATAGCTACGTCCTGATCGGCCTTGGCTTCTACTAATTTAGCTACTTGGGCAAGGGCGTCAGGCATTTCAATGGGCACGTGGACTTAGTGGCTCTGAGATACACGCTCCATCGATTCGTCTCACACTGGTGCATGGTCCTCTACGGTGGTATACCTGGGGCCGAGGTCCCAAGCTTCGCCAATGGTCAAGGACGGCGGAAGGAAGTTGGCGTGCTTAATGTCAATGTAGAAGAAGAGGGGACTGTCAACTAGTAGAGCTTGGCTGAATGTTTACCAGGTGGGGTATACTGGGTCAATGCCGAGAATCAAATAGGATGCTCAGAGTTTTCCGTCCGTATGAACAAAAATTTCTGATCTGAGTACAAAATTAAGATCTTGTACGTGTACAACTCGAAGATCTGGTTGGAACCTCTTTGATTCTGCAGCAAATCAACAAAAAAGACTGATTAGTTCAATACATAAACAACTAAGTAAAAGATGCAAACTTAAAGCAAATGAGGGTTCTCGGTACTGACCAACATCGCGTGGTGAGAACGGGCAAGGGAGCTCGTCGGCAAACCAATTGCCGCTCACCCAAATAAATTCCCCCACCGAGTTTCTGTTAGAATCGGGAAGGCATGATATCAACCGTTTCCACATGTCTCTGGTTTTTAAGTAATAATAGGACCTAATGTTTCTACATAAACTATACATAAAGTTAATATTGTGGTGGTTTAACTGCAAACCAAATATGTGGTTTAACCTACTCACACAACTCACCACTCAGTAAAAATTGGGGGGGAGTTGGTCAGGACACAAACCGTAAAACCTAAGGGTGCCTATAATGAGAGGGTCAACGGGGAACCTAACCCCACCCTCAAGAATGGCCATCAAGGGAAAGAACATTGTGTTTACACCACGACGCCTTTGGATGTCGATATCGCCCTCATGACAATAGGCAATATCAATGTCCTCAGGGACGTTGTAAGCAGCCCTAAAACTAGCCAACGAGGCTTCCGAAGATAAAAGAAAAGAATAGCCCATTTTCAAAACTAGATTCCTAAACTATGATTAAGAGAGAACTTAATGAAATAGAAAGAATAAGAGGAAAGACAAAAGAAACTTACTTTGGGCTCTAGGAAAGTAGGGTGTTCTGGACTGAAGGATGAATGCACAGAGAGGTATGCACGGCAAAGAGAGAGAGTTTAGAGAATGAAAAATGAAAAAGTGAAGTAGAGTTCTAGAAAGAACTATTTATAGGAGCCAAATAAGGGAGTAAATGACATTTAATAAATGGGAAGCAGGAAACCCTACGAATCCCCATCCCAACTGCCACACACGCGCCCCCTCGATTCACGAACCGTTAGACAATGATGACAGCTGAGCCAACATTCAGATGCAATGCGCCTTTTAAGGGTGCATTAATAAGTCTTTTAAATCGTTCGGTGTCCACTCGTTGGACTTCTTGGATAGTTTTTGTTCTTTAGCGTCCTTGATTCATTCCCAAGGACCGGGCACAAATCAAGAGGGGGCTAATGTATGACATAAGGGTCCCTAGGCCTACTTGGGCCTTGAACTTTGACCCAACAGTACGGCCCATGACCCCAACCCCTTTGTCTGAGGCTAGGCCCTAGGCCCACCAGGGCCATAAGCTTTGGCCTCATGCTAGCCTAGAGCCCATTGGATGAATAATCTGAGTTTGTACTCATCATGCTTCATCATCTAGGCCTTGCCTGGTTAACTATATCTCAAACATGAAGGCAAATGCTCGGGGATACCACCTCTCGGCTGCCCGGCATTGCCTTGGGGAGTATAGTTGCCGAGCAAATCTTCTGAGGTGGGAAGCAATTCTAATGCCATTTCTCCCACTCCCATCTAAACACCCACTTTGAAATGATGGAATTGGACCCCTAAGCCCACTAATAACCTAGAGTAATCATAACCCTTCCACTAATCTTGAGCTATAAATAAGAGATGAGAATGAGGAAAGGGGGGTTGGCAATTCTGAGAAAAGTACTAGGAAAAGAGAGTAAACACTCAGAGAGAGCAAAGGAGTGATTCTGTTAGGAAGAGAGAAAGGCGTGAGGAAATAGAAGTATATTTGGGTCTGCCAAGCATAGGACCACCCACAGTATGAAACCCAAAAGCCCACAAAACAAATAGATTGTGAGCCCAAGTAGAGGTTAAGCCCAATAGCCATATATTTTGGGTACGCAGATGCATATATTAGAGTTTTATGGATTTAAGTTTTCCTAATATTTGGTCTGAATGAAAAAAAAATGAATCTTAGGGTTCATTAGAGACAATTGGACTTTGTGGTATACTTGCTAATGGAAAATGGGGATCTATGGATGATGAAATATGGATTTTAACAAAATTTATCAGATCGAATGATAGTTTGCGATTAAGGGGTTCGTGGTTTTATCAATAGTTATTGTAACATGTTGCTACGACAAACTCCCGTTAAACAATAAGTTCGAGGATATAAAACTTTGGGTAAACTACATTTTTAATCCCTAACCTTTGCACCATATTTCAATTTAATCCCTAACATTTCAATTATATCAATTTGGTCCCTAACCTTTAAATATCGTGTCAATTTAGTCACTATCATTATATCTTAGATGAAAATTGCTAATATTGCAAACGACCAAAATAAAATTTAAGTTTATTGTCACATCAACGAAAGCTAATTTTTTTATTTTGGCCATTAGACACATCATCAATTTTCATCCAAAAGATAACGGAAATGACTAAATTGACATGCTATTGAAAGATTAGGAACCAAATTGACACAATTGAAAGATTAGAAATCAAATTGAAATATAGTATATAGGATAGAGACCAAATACATATTTGACCCTAAAACTTTTTAAAAGTATTAAATTCCTATTTTGCAAATTTTATTAAAAGTTAGATAAAGAATTGCACTCAGTATATTTGGGAACAAATTCAATTCTAGGTACCTTAGCAAACCTTTTTCTTAATGTTCCATAAGTTATTTTATGCGTTGTAATTAGTAAAAAAATGTCATTTTTAATGAACTTTTCATGAACTATTATTTTAATAAATGTTTGAAACATATAGTTGTTAATATATGTTTTAGTTGTATGGTGTTATTTATGAATTTAATTTTAATTTATATTTTCTAGTAAAATAAACTAAGATTAAATCATATATAATACTCAATATATTTCCTATGCATCGCATGGGTTAATAACTAATTTGAAGATATTCTCACCCTTAACAACTGTGATAATTAGTTGTGGTAATGCTCTAATATGATATATATACATATATATATATATATATATATCTCCTGATGCTAAAATTCAAGTTCCAAAAATGATTCAATGGCAAGATGTTAAACTTCCTAATGATTGGTTGTTGGAACAAGAAACCCCTCCTGCTAAACCTGTTTTTGATGAACTTGATCTCACCCATATTCAACAATATCTTGATGGTACTGTTAAAATAAGTTTTCAAAATAATCCACCTTTGAGGATCAATGAAGGAAGACATTCCTTTGCTGGATCTGAAAGTATTTCAAAAAGAGATCAAGAGATCAATGATTTTTTGAAAAAGAATTTGGAAAAATCCTCTGATTTTTTGAAAAAGAATCTAGAAAAAACCTCTGATTTAAAGCTAAAAGGAGTTTCCAGTAGTAATTCACAAGTTAGCACTCCTTTCTATTCTACTAAAGCTGAATCTTCCTCTCCTTATGACAATGTTGTTGTTAATGATGAAGAAGACTCTGTTTATGTTACTCCATCTAACTTTGATTCTCCCCCTATTGAAAATCCTCCTATTTACCAAAACCAATTACGAGTTTTGACTATTTTAGATGAACACTTTGAAGTTGATTTGGTTTCTTTATATGATGAATTTATGCTTGCAAAAAACAGAACCAAAAGAAAATATTTCCAAAATAATTTTGCTAAGTCTGAAAAAGACCGTGTCAAAAGAAAATGGTTGGAAAAAATGAATCAATTGAAAAAACATATTTTGTTTTTTGATTTTCTTGAAAACCATTATGTTTCAAAAGACGAGGTTTCAAAACAACATTGAAATGTGATAAAGAAATCAAATTTTGTTAAAATAGATAAAACCATTATTAGGTCTTGTCATCCTCCTCTTGACTCAATTTTGATAACTACTAAGAAAGATGAAGTGACAAAAGAGGAAGTGAAGGCCTCCCCTTTCAAAATTGCTGATGATCAAACTCCCATTGTTAGTCTTATTAAATAAAACAATTTTACTAATCAATCTTTGCATATTATTGTTCAATAGCTTGACCGTATTGAAGAAAAAATTGTTGAAAAACCTGTTTCTGAAAAATATGTTTCTGTTAAAACTGAGAAACCTTTAATTGATTTACCCAGTCAAAGAGAAAAAGTTATGTTTAAAACTTCTCAGTACAAGACTCTTGAAATTGTTGAAAAAATGCTTTCTGATTTAAAGGTTAAAACTGAGGGTACTTCTACTTCAGCTGCTCGAACTATTTCCAAAAAAGAAATTGTTTCTGAAGAACATACAGATTCTGATACTATTTCTTCTGTTCCTGCAAAAAGAATCTTTGATGATGATTTCCCAGAAATTAAAAGATTTGTTGGAAACTCCAAACCCATGTCTTTTACTAAAAACTGGTATTCAAAACCCACTCTTCCTGATATGTAGTTTGAAGAGAGATATTTTCAAACACAGTTTTCTGTTTCTGCTGATAAGTTTTATGAATGGAATATTGATGGTTTGTCTGAACAAGAAATCATTAATAAAATGAGTCACATGTCTATGGTTGGTATTGCTTATCAAAATAATCATGATCTTGATCAACCTGAAATTGTTAATCTACTTGTTACTGGTTTTTCTGGTACTCTTCGTGGATGGTGGGATTCATACATCACTGAAGAATCCAGAGAGTCTATTAAACATGCTGTTAAAAAGAATGATGAAGGTTTGCCTATTTTTGATGAAAGTATTGGTCGTGGTATTCCTGATGATGTTAATACCTTGATCTATACTATTCTCAAACATTTTGTTGGTACTTCATCCAATATTTCAGCTCGTGTTTATGATTATTTGAATAATTTGAGTTGTCCTACTATGTCTGATTATAGATGGTATCAAGATGTTTTTACTTCCAAAGTAATGCTCCAGAAAAGATTGTCATAAGCCTTATTGGAAAGAAAAGTTTATTGACGATCTGCCTCCTATCTTTGCTCATAAGGTAAAACAGGAATTAATGGGTAAAAATGATTCTATTGATTATGATAATTTGACCTATGGTGATATTCTCAGTACTATTAAAAAACTTGGTATCAATATGTGTAATGATGAAAAATTGCTAAAACACCAATTAAAGAATAAAAGAAAAGCTAAATATGAAATGGGAAATTTCTATGAACAATATGATTTGCCTCCTATTGCTCCTTCTAGGCAAAAAAGTAAAAAACATGATAAAAGCCATAAAAAATATAAAAAATACAGAAATAACTTTGTTAAACCTAATGAATTTTATGCTAAGAAGAAAAATGTTTCTAAAAAATATGTTAAACAAAGATCAGGTAAAGGTAAATGTTTTAACTGTGGAAAATCTGGACACTTCAGTAAAGACTGTAAAGAAAAACCTAGTAAGTTAAAAAACAAATTTAACATGCTAAATATTGATGATAAAGGGCAAGAAGAGTTATTCAAAATCCTTGAATCAAACAACTCGTCTGATTCTTTGGAAGATGATTTTTCTTCTTCATTTAATTCTTACTATCAATTTGCTGATGATTCTTCTGATTCTCCTAATATTAAAATTGGTTGTAGAGATTCTTGTTGCAATATTATTAATGCTCTCACTAAGAGTGAAGAAGATGAAAAATTAATAATTCAATTAATAAATCAAATTCAAAACCCTGAACTGCAAAAAGAATATTTGGATAGGTTTAAGAAAAATTTGATAAGAGATGAAACTGGTAAAAAACCAAAATCTACTATAAGCTTTGAAGAAACTTTAGAAAGATTTAATAAAAAGAAATCTAAAGAACTAACTATTAATGATCTCCAATACGAAATTAATATTGTTAAACAAGAGATAAATGAATTAAAACATGAATTTAAAAGCATGAAAAGTGATAACAATAATCTCAAACAAGAATTGATAATGTTAAAAATTGATAAAGATCTTAATAAATCCAATAATGAACAAGATAAACAAAATGAGCACAACGATGGAGATGAATCCAATCAACAGGCTCTTCTTTCTGATAAAGGTATTCCTGATACTTTCACTAATCCTCAACTTGCTTTTGTTAATAAAATACTTCCTCCAAAATGGTTTACAAAAGTTAAAATTGTTGTTTCTCCTGATTATCATTTCACTGTTATTGCTATGATTGATTCTGGTGCAGACATGAACTGTATCCAAGAAGGATTAATTCCTTCAAAATATTTTGAAAAATCTACTGAAAGATTGGTTTTTGCTAATGGTTCTCAAATGAAAATTAAGTATGAATTGAATAATGCTCATGTGTGTCATGATAATGTTTGTTTCAAGATTCCTTCTGTTCTTGTCAAAAATATGACTGATAAAGTGATTCTTGGTCTGCCATTTATTAATGCTTTGTATCCCTTTCTTGTTGAACATGATGGAATTACTACTAATCCATTTGGACAGAAAGTAAAATTCAAATTTGCTTCAAAGTTTGAAATTGATATTGATAATCTGTCCTATAAGAAAGATTCTCCCATGAGTGAACTTATTCAAGAACTAATGATGAGTTCTTACCAATATTTCATTGATGATTTTAAAGGTAATTTTCATAGTACCAAAATGTTAAATACTATCCATTATCCTAACATTATCAATGATTCTTTGCAGGAATCAGACAATGATGCGCGGATAAACACCACTAATAAGTGGGATAATAATAATAATAATATTTATATTTATACCACTAGTAAATGGATTATTATGGAAAAGAAAAATAAGGGAAAAGCTCCTACACAGGACTATTCTCAAAACAAAAGAATCCCAGTGGGACCTTTTGCAATGCATGAAGGCGCATCTTCTGGGATAAAACCCAGAGGATCAACATCCCTTCAGGGATATGTCCCAGCTGAAATGACATATTCCATTGGTGATATGATAATTGCTTTACAGGAAGTCTTATCTAGATCCTTACAATTTCATAATGGAGTTTATAGTGAATTACCAGATTCCATAAAATATATTCTTGATAATCTCTATGCTGCTTTTACCAGAAACAATCGTTTCCTGTTTGAAACAACCCTCCAAGCTCTCGAAATCCACCTTGTTAATCTTACTGCTCAGAATGAAGCTTATATAAGCTATGCTAACCTTATTTCAGAAAAAAATCCTTACTCCGAAAAATGACCTTATTTCAAACCTTGTTCCAGGAAATATTCTTATTTCAGAAAATGAGGCTTTTAGAAGCCATCCTACTGACCATCCAAATATTCCAATTGATTCTTACATTAGTCAACTCTTTGGCAAAGAGGATATCCCTTCAAAGGATAAAATGACTATAATGGGCACTGACTATGCTAGATTGAGTCTTAAGACCCAATCTATGATAAGAAGTGCTTTTGCCAACTTGCCATCAAATATACAATCTCGTATTCTGAGAAGCAAGGCTATGTTTAGGTCTTTCGACCTATGGTTCAAATGTTTTAAGAAGCTTGTCACAGCCACTATTCCTGATCCTGATGAATTGGATGAAGGTGATAATGTCTTTATTCAGCTTGATTGGGAAGAACACTTTGGGAGTACTCTCAGAGTATATGAAAAGAAACACCCATTTCTTGGCCTCTTGATAAATTATGATGATAGTGCAATTGTTGCTAATGATTTAGATGATGATGATGACAGGGACCCTAACTGGCTTTCACAAATGTTTGAATATGGCTTTATCAGATCTATAAAATTAACAAGCCATTATCAAGCCAGCCAACTCCCACAAATTATTCAGGATGCTATTAAAGAATTTAACAGTCCTTTTGCTTCCATCAGGTGTTGGAGTACGTTGCCACAATAGGACAAAGATAACTGGATGAACGTCCAGCCTTCAAAGCATCTCATTCTCATTAATGGTCACACTCACCAAGGACCATGGTTTGAAAGAAATTCTCAATTATCTTTTGATAATCCTTTTGGTCTTGCAGAATGTTGGAGAAATTATTTTAAGAACCAGATTATTAATGTTGCTCAGAATTTATGGAAAAATTATCATTTCATGGGAAGCACAGATAGGATTTCTGTCTTTGGTCCTAGACCATATTCTGATGCCATTGCTCATTTGCGAATTGCTGATCATTGTAATCCAAGGAGTCTTCTCATCCCGGGGAAAACTCCAACGTTTGAGCCAATTTTATATTGTGGATTCTGTAACCAGTATGCTATTTACCATGAGCATGAATGTGATTCTCCACAAGGTCTTTTTGATCCTTTTGATGGTTATCCATCCGATGCTCCCTCTACTGATTGATGAGGTCACTAATGTTACAAGACTGGTGCTACTTTATTTGTCTGGCTCGCACAAAAGCCAAAATATTTTATTGTCCTTCACAAATATGTTGCGGAAAATCCAGAACTGATTCATAATACTCCGGATTCTGCAGAAGATTTTGATTCCCCTATTTGTCTAGCCTGCACAACGGCCAAAATTATTACAATATTCAAAATGCGTTTGAGAAGCCACAAGCCATGATGAGATGAGAAGATGCGTTTGACAAAGGCTTCAATAAAGCCAACAAAAAAATGTCACATTGAAGTCTTTTAAAAAAGAAATGAGAATCTACGTATATGGTGGCTTGCATGATATTCCTTTTGCCCTTTTGCCATGCTTCTCCTGACAATGTTGGACCAAGTAAAAGACAAAAAGTTCAGAAGTTTTTAATTCAAAAAGTGGAAAAAATACTATTCACTTTTACTGTTCACGGATTACTGTTCACGGATTACTATTCACGGATTACTGTTCACTGATACTGTTCACTTTTACTGTTCATGACCTGTTCACTCCGAAATTTTTCCTATTTAAGGGGGGTTGTCCCTTAAGTTTTAGAGTTTTTTAAGTCAAGTTTAGTTCAGATTTCTCTTCCCTTAGAACTAGCCTTCTTAGAGAGAGAACTCACCCTACTTCCACTACTACTACCTTGTTCATCCTTGTTCACTACAAACTTTGTAATCCTACAAACCTTGTAACTAGGACTAGTTCAAGTTTTGTAATTGTTAACCTGTAACTGTTGAGATCTTGTATTCACTACTACTGTAAGTGTTTATCCTACTTTCAATAACAAGTATTTTCAGTTTTATGTTCATTATTCTACTTGTTGCTACCGCCACCTTGGACGAATTACCGCCATACCGAACGGTTCTAAATTGCTTTCATTTACTTTGAACTATTGTTCTCATTTACTTTGAGTTATTTTCATATATACTTGGCTGGTTCTACCGCCTTATAATTGTTCTTACTTTCAAGCTATTTATTGTTCTTACTTTCAAGTTATTTACTTTTCAAGTTACTTACATTATTTTCTTTACAATATTACTGTGCTTCCGTCTATTTCCATCAACAGTGCGTCCCCTTCCCCTTTTATGGTATCAGAGCCACTCTTTTCTAGCCGGTGGTAGTGTTGTTGTGTCTTTGTTTCTTGTCCATGTCTACCCGAATGCTTGATATTCCGTTGTTGTGTTCCCTTCTTACCATCGTTGGCGCCACCCTAGTCGTAAAGTGAATTCCTAGAACCTAATTGTAAAGCCCGTTTGAGCCAAGAGAGGGTGTGTAGGGCATGAGAGGTATAAGGTTGGTTAGGGTATGTGTTACGAAATGCAACGGTTGTGAGAAAAACATGATAACTGAGTGTTAAACCTAGGATAGTATGGATAGGTTGTGGAGATCCAACTCCTCTGTCAGCTCCAGGACTAGTTGTCCTCCTGATATTGTAAATGAAGAAGATCACACTATTGATGATAATGAGTTGATCCCTGATTTTCGTAATTGGAATATTAATAAAGTTGATACTAAAACTATTTATAAAACTAGTTTTGTTGAAAGTACTTTTCATTTTGCTTACAAAGCTAGAACTGTTGAACAAATTTTCTCTATTTCGAGAGTTCATGAAAAATGCTGTTTGTTCACTAAAAGGAATATTAATGACTTCCTTGCTGCCAAAAAATTCAGTTATTTGCATATTGACATGGTTCAAGTTGCTATTAAACCACTTACCCGAAAGGGTATTAATGCTTCTGTTCTCATGTGTTTAAGAGATGCTAGATTTAAGATTTTTAAAGATAGCATTCTTGGTATGATTACTGCTTCTATGTATGATGGTCCTGTTTATTTTAACTGTTATCCTGATCTTACTCTTGCTTTGGATGATCCTAATATTGTTAAAGCATTGACATTGAATATTGCTTCATCTGGTTATCACATGGAAGAAGGAAGTAAGTCTTTTGCTTTGATTTATCGCATTTATTATAGACTAATGGGTACTCAAATGAATCCAAGTGCTAAGATTCCTAGAGAACCTTACAGTAAAGTAAATATTGTAATGAAAATAATATAAATAAGTAACTTGAAAGTAAATAACTTGAATGTAAGAACAATAATAAGGCGGTAGAACCAGCCAAGCAGTATATATCAAAATAATTCAAAGTAAATGAGAACAATAGTTCAAAATAAATGAAAGCAATTTAGAACCGTCCGGTATGGCGGTAATCTGTCCAAGGTGGCGGTAGCAACAAGTAAAATAATGAACATAAAACTGAAAATACTTGTTATTGAAAGTAGAATAAACACTTACAGTAGTAGTGAATACAAGATCTCAACAGTTACAGGTTAACAGTTACAAAGCTTGAACTAGTCCTAGTTACAAGGTTTGTAGGATTACAAGGCTTGTAGTGAACAAGGGTGAACAAGGTAGTAGTAGAAACAAGGAATTCTCTTTCTAGGAAGGCTTCCTAAGAGAAGGAGTTCTAAGGAGAGAATTTTGAACTAAACTTGACTTAAAAAACTCTTAAGGGACATCCCCCCTTAAATAGGAAAAGTTTTGAGTAAACAGTACTTGTGAACAGAAAAAGTTAACAGTAATAATTTGCTGAAAGCAATCTTGGTGTGACTAAAAGTCACGGGAAACATGGAGAATCATCTTTTCAGAACATTATTATCAGAAGTGGAAAATAACAGTGAAAGTTCACTAGTAAGTAAACAGTGTGGCATTTGGTAAACAGTGTAGCATTTGGCCTTTATGCAGGCCAGACAAATAAGCTCAATCTTCTTGAAGATCTGGAGTGTTATCCTCATCATGTCCGAGCAGCTCCTGATCATATGGGAAATAGGGGCTGTGAGCAATAGATTCTTCTGAAGAGGCTTTGGATTCTTCTTGATTAGCAACAGCTTCTTCTGCCCATTTGAGTAAAGCTGGAAGAGCATCAGGATTTTTTCTCAAATTGTCAATAGGGGAGCTTTTATTCTTTGCCGGAGACTTAACATTCTTGCTGGAAGAAGAAGAGGGAGCATTAGCAGGAGCAGGGGTTTGAACAAGGGAATGATCCTTTGCCATGGGCAAAGCAGCAGCAGATGAAGATTCTCTGGAAATAGTGGCAATAGTGGCAATAATATGTTGAGTGTGAGGGAATTTGCCCCACCATTTTACATACCAATGCCTAGAGAGAACATCACCGTCTTTCTCATATTGCCATTTTAATATCCAAGGTATTTTATATTTTTTAACAAAATGAAGCAAAGCAAGAAATTTGGCTCCATAAGCATCACACCTATAACATTTCTTGAAACATTCGAAAGCATCAAGCAATGGTGCAAGAAATATTTCAGTAATAGGACCAAATTGGGTCCACCAGCAGTTGAACCAAAGAGGCAAATAACCAGTGAAATTTTTGTCAAAGTTAACAAACCAGGAATGAGACATGTTTTCATTCTGGTGCAGCATGAATCTTGACCAAGCAGTGATATAATCATAATATGAATAGGGAATGGGGGAACTTGGCATTGTTCTGGTAGATGTAAGAGAAGAGCCCCATTTTTCTTCAGAAATAAAATTGACCAAATAAACACTGTGGTAAATAATTTTGGAAGTATCATCTTTATCAGAAATGGTGTTAATAATAATAGATCTTTCATGACGCAGAAGATCAGAATAATAATTTAAATTCTTTTCTCTGTGCTTCGGAATCCAATGAAACATCAGAGGGAAATAACTTTTAGCAAGTCTGAGAGGATCAGAAATAGAGACTCTATTGGGTTCAATATAAAACAAGTGTTGGAAATATTGTTTTTTGATGTATTGAGGGGAATTTTTTGGGAAAACAGTTTTAATGGGCTAGTTAATAGGGGTTATGGCATAAGGGTCATAGGATGAAGCAAGAACAGTGGAGTAATTGAGCCTAGGGATGGTTCCTAAGGTGGTGAAACAGTTAGTAATGTCAAGGGGAGAAGCAGGTTCTTTTTTAACAATTTGTTTGGAAGTTTCAGCAAGATGATTATCTTTCGGTCTTCTACTTGCCATTGTGACACTGCAGAAATTCACGGGTAAGGAAATCAGGGATAGAATTTTGAAATCCTTTAATATATTCAATATCAAAATCAAAAACGCTTAAAATAGCTTGCTATCTAGCAAAAATATGTTTTGAAGCAATATTTTCAACATCTTTTTCAATAACATATTTAGCACTTTTGCAATCAACACGTAACAAAAACTTTTTGGTTTAACAAATCACTTTGAAATTTTGAAATACATAGTACTATATATTAAATTTCCTTTTTAATTGTACTATAATTTAACTGTGCATTATTCCAAATACCAGAATAGAAACGAACAATTTGTTCAAATGACTCAGGAGAAACTCTTTGTTTTAGGATACCACCATAACCAACGTCAGAGGCATTGGTTGCAACAATTTTGAAAGCACCAACAGTAGGAATACCAAGACAAGGCAATGTCTTAACATGAGATTTGATTTGTTTAACAATAGAAGTATGAACATCAGACCAAGGAGGAGGATTACTTTTTAACCGATCAAACAGAGGTTTGCATTGTTTCCTCATATCTTTGTAAAAATCCGCAACATAGTTTAATGACCCAAGAAATCTTTGGAGCTGTGTTTTGTCAATGATAACATCACGAAACTTATCAGCAAATTGGATGGCTCTATCTATAGGACGAATCTGTCCTTCAGAGATATCATAGCCAAGAAAACGAACTTTGGTTTGAAATAGTTTAACCTTCTTGGCTGAGACAATAAGACCATTTCTTTTGATAGTATCTAGAAACGAATTCAAATGTTTCCAGTATTCGTCAATAGAGCTAGAGTAAACAAGAACATCATCAATATAAACAATGGTGAAATGACTGAAGGAGTTAAAAATATCATTCATGATATTTTGAAACTCACTTGGGGCATTTTAAAGGCCAAATGGCATAACATTCCACTCATAATGTCCAAAAGGAGTGGTAAAAGAAGTTTTGTACCTATCATTCTCACTAATCTGGATTTGTCAGAACCCAAATTTCATGTCAAACTTGGAAAACACAACAGCTTCACTTAGCCTATGGACAAGGTCATTCTTATTGGGAATAGGATACCGAATCCATTCTAAAACCTTGTTCAAGGGTTTGTAGTTAATGACTAATCTTGGGGTACCTCTTTCAATCTCAGCATTTTTTGGACATAAAAAGCTGAACAAGACCAAGGGGACTTGTTATTCCTAATCAATTTTTTCTGCAACAAATCATGGATTTCTTTTTTGCAAAATTCAACAGTTTCAACATTCATTTGGATAGGACGAGCTTTTGTGGGAATATTTTTCTCATCAAAATCTTTAACATATGGCAAATCAACAATATGTTTCTTCCTATGCCAGAACGCATTAGGAACATCAGAGCAAACATCATCAATCAACATTTTCTGAAAATTATCAATTTTGGATTGCAACAATTTATCAGAAATTTGTTCAGCAGTTTTCTTGTATCTAACTTCTTGCTGAAGGAATTTAAGATGTTTAATTTTAGCATGTATCATGTTTGAAGCAGTATTAGTATCAATATCAAACTTTGAAGCAAATTTGAACTTTACTTTTTGTCCAAAAGGATCAGTAGTAATTCCATCATGTTCAACAAGAAAAGGATATAAAGCATTTATAAAAGGCAAACCAAGAATCACTTTATCAGTCATATTTTTAACAAGAACAGAAGGAATCTTGAAACAGAAATTAGCATGGCACACATGAGCATTATTCAATTCATACTTAATTTTCATCTGAGAACCATTAACAGAAACCAATCTTTCAGTAGATTTTTCAAAGTATTTTGAAGGAATCAGTCCTTCTTGGATACAGTTCATATCCGCACCTGAATCTATCATGGCAATGACAGTGAAATGATAATCAAGAGAAATAACAATTTTAACTTTTGTAAACCATTCTGGAGGAATTATTTTATTAACAAGAGCAAGTTGAGAATTAGTGAAAGCATCAGGAATACCTTTATCAAAAAGAAGAGTTTGTTCACTGGATTCATCTCCATCTTTGTGCTCATGTCCTTGTTTAAAATTATTGTTATCACTTTTAATATCTTTAAAATCATGTTTTAATTCACTTATCTCTTGTTTAACAACATTAATTTCATGTTGTAAATCATTAACAGTTAGTTCTTTAGATTTCTTTTTATTAAATTTTTCCAAAGTTTTATCCTCTTTACTTTTGGTGAGAACATTGGTTTTTATAACATTGCAACAAGAACCTCTACTACCAATTTTAATATCAGAAGAATCATCAATATTTGATTTGTTTTTTAAATTACCAGGTTTTACTTTACAGTCTTTACTAAAATGTCCAGATTTACCACAGTTAAAACATTTACCTTTACCTGATCTTTGTTTAACATATTTTTTAGAAACATTTTTCTTCTTAGCATAAAAATCATTAGGTTTAACAAAGTTATTTCTGTATTTTTTATGGCTTTTATCATGTTTTTTTATCTTTTTGCCTGGAAGGAGTAATAGGAGACAAACCATATTGTTCACAGAAATTTCCCATTTCATATATAGCTTTTCTTTTATCCTTTAATTGGTGTTTTAACAATTTTTCATCATTACACATATTGATACCAAGTTTTTTAATAGTACTGAAAATATCACCATAGGTTAAATTATCATAATCAATAGAATCATTTTTACCCATTAATTCTTGTTTTACCTTATGAGCAAAGATAGCAGGCAGACCGTCAATAAACTTTTCTTTCCAATAAGGCTTATGACAATCTTTCTGGAGCATCATTCTGGAAGTAAAAACATCTTGATACCATCTGTGATTAGACATAGTTGGATAACTCAAATTATTCAAATAATCAGAAACACGAGATAAAATATTGGATGGAATACCAACAAAATGTTTGAGAATAGTATAGATCAAGGTATTGACACCATCAGGAACACCACGACCAATACTTTCATCAAAAATAGGCAAACCTTCATCATTTTTTTTAACAGCATGTTTAATAGACTCTCTGGATTCTTCAGTGATATACGAATCCCACCATCCATGAAGAGTACCAGAAAAACTAGTAACAAGCAAATTAACAATTTCAGGTTGATCAAGATCATGGTTATTTTGATAAGCAATACCAACCATAGACATGTGACTCATTTTATTAATGATTTCCTGTTCAGACAAACCATCAATATTCCATTCATAAAGCTTATAAGCAGAGACAAAAAACTGTGTTTGAAAAGATCTCTCTTCAAACTGCATATCAGGAGGAGTGGGTTTTGGATACCAATTTTTAGTAAAAGACATGGGTTTGGAGTTTCCAACAAATCTTTTAATTTCTGGGAAATCATCATCAAAGATTCTTTTTGCAGAAACAGAAGAAACAGTATCAGAATCTGTATTTTCTTCAGAAACAATTTCTTTTTTGGAAATAGTTCGAGCAGCTGAAGTACTTGTAGAAGTACCCTCAGTATTAATTTTTAAATCAGAAAGCATTTTTTCGACAATTTCAAGAGTCTTGGACTGAGAAGTTTTAAACAGAACTTTTTCTCTTTGACTAGGTAAATCAATCAAAGGTTTCTTAGTTTTAACAGGAACATATTTTTCAGAAACAGGTTTTTCAACAATTTTTTCTTCAATACGGTCAAGCTGTTGACCAATAATATGCAAGGATTGATTAGTAAAATTGTTTTGTTCAATAAGACTAATAATGAGAGTTTTATCATCAGTAATTTTGAAAGGGGAGGCCTTCACTTCCTCTTTTGTCACTTCATCTTTCTTAGTAGTTATCAAAATTGAGTCAAGAGGAAGATGACTAGACCTAATAATGGTGTTGTCTATTTTAACAAAATTTGATTTCTTTATCACATTTAAATGTTGTTTTGAAACCTCATCTTTTGAAACATAATGGTTTTCAAGAAAATCAAAAAACAAAATATGTTTTTTCAATTGATTCATATTTTCCAACCATTTTCTTTTAACACGGTCTTTTTCAGACTGAGCAAAATTATTTTGGAAATATTTTCTTTTGGTTCTATTTTTTGCAAGCATAAATTCATCATATAAAGAAACCAAATCAACTTCAAAGTGTTCATCCAAAATAGTCAGAACTCGTAATTGATTTTGGTAAACAGGAGGATTTTCAATAGGGGGAGAATCAAAGTCAGATGGAGTAACAGAAACAGAGTCTTCCTCATCTTCATTAGCAGTCCTACTGAATGGAGAGGAAGTTTCAGGTTTAGTAGAATAGTAAACAAAGCTAACTTGAGATTTATCACTTGAAATACCTTTTAGCTTTAAATCAGAGGATTTTTCCAAATTCTTTTTCAAAAAATAATTGATCTCTCGATCTCTTTTTGAAATACTTTCAAATCCAGCAAAGGAATGTCTTCCTTTGTTGATCCTCAAAGGTGGATTGTTTTGAAAACTTATTTTAACAATACCATCAAGATATTGTTGAATATGAGTAAGATCAAGTTCATCAAAAATAGGTTTAGTAGGAGGGGCTTCTTGTTCCAACAACCAATCATTAGGAAGTTTAACATCTTGCCATTGAATCATTTTTGGAACTTGAATTTTAGCATCAGGAGTTGAACATTGAATTAATATGGTTTTACCTGAAGGTTCTCTAGGAATCTTAGCACATGGATTCATTTGAGTACCCATTACTCTATAATAAATGCGATAAATCAAAGCAAAAGGCTTACTACCTTCTTCCATATGATAACCAGATGAAGCAATATTCAATGTCAAAGCTTTAACAATATTAGGATCATCCAAAGCAAGAGTAAGATCAGGATAGCAGTTGAAATAAATATGACCATCATACATAGAAGCAGTAATCATACCAAGAATGCTATCTTTAAAAATCCTAAATCTAGCATCTCGTAAACACATGAGAACAGAAGCATTAATACCCTTTCGGGTAAGTGGTTTAATAGCGACTTGAACCATACCAATATGCAAATAACTGAATTTTTTAGCAGCAAGGAAGTCATTAATATTTCTTTTAGTGAACAAACAGCATTTTTCATGAACTTTTGAAATAGAGAAAATTTGTTCAACAGTTTTGGCTTTGTAAGTTGAATGAAAAGTACTTTCAACAAAACTTGTTTCTATAAACAGTTTTAGTATCAACTTTAGGAATATTCCAATTACGAAAATCAGGGATTAACTCATTATCATCAATAGTGTGATCTTCTTCATTTACAATATCAGGAGGACAACTAGTCCTGGAGTTGATAGAGGAGTTGGATCTCCACAACCTATCCATACTATCCTAGGTTCAACACTCAGTTATCATATTTTTCTCACAACCATTGCATTTCGTAACACATACCCTAACCAACCTTATACCTCTCATGCCCTACACGCCCTCTCTTGGATCAAACGGGCCTTACAGTTAGGTTCTAGGAATTCACTTTACGACTAGGGTGGCGCCAACGATGGTAAGAAGGGAACACAACAACGGAATATCAAGCGTTCGGGTAGACACGGACAAGAAACAAAGACACAACAACACTACCACCGACCATAAAAGAGTGGCTCTGAATATGTATATATAGGCCTTTCATAAAAATAAAAATAAAAAATAAAAAACCAACCATGTATTTAATCTTAAAAACATTGAGTAATGTCTTCTCAATAAAGGAAAATATATATATATATATATATATATATATTTTGAGTGACAGGACTACGTAATAAATCAAACAAAAAACAACATGTGATGCCCTGTCATCAAAATGTTGAAATGGGCTATCTAATTTTCTGCCAATCAGGTTTAAAAAAAAAAAAAAAAAAAAAAAAAAAAAAAAAAAAAAAAAAAAAAAAAAAAAAATTCAACACTTTAACTTGTGGTCAAAGTGCCAATTGACAGTTTGATAGTTTGACATTTCATTTTTAACTATTTTATTTTAGTATTTTTTTAAAAACATTTTTAAGGGATAATTACATTATTTTTATCCTAATTAAATTAACCCAACATTTGAGTAGGGTGATTCCAATTAAAAGAGAGTAGATTTTCAAATTATCAAATTAATTATTCATCTGTAAAAATGAATAATAATTTATAAATTTAAATTCTCAAGTATCTTCTAAATTTTCGTTCCATGCATATATGTTCATCCTTTATTTGATTGGACCAATAAGAATTTTAGGTGATTGATTGTTTTTTTCTATTTAAAAGACCAATTAAAATCAATTACCCTTTAATAGTCTGCATTCTAGTCCATTTCAAGGATAGTTTTCAATTAATGATATTTTATTCTTCAGTATTTTCAATATAGAGTTTCGATTTCCTATATGAAAAGTGGTTGTTTTAATATCTTTGGAAATTCTAATTGTCTATTGGGTGAAATTGTCAAGCCCTGTGATTGCATGAAATGAGATTTCTTTTTTTATTTTTACCCTTGAAATTTGTGAAATGACAATATTACCCCCTAGACCAAGGTTTTTGAGAAATTTAAATTATAATCATGATTATAAACTGAGATATATATAATGATTTTTTAAAAATAATATTAGATGATTATAATATATCACGGTCATTCTCTCTCACCATTGCCTTTTTCCTATTAATTATTTCACCTTTGCCTTTTATTTTATAATAAACATTCACTGTTGGTAACTGGGTTTTTTCTTGATAATTGTTAATTTTATTCTCTTCTTTGTTGTTGACAGGTAATGCAGTCTGGTCAGAAGCTGTGTACTATTTCTCTGTAGTTTGTTTTGTTTTGTACTAACCAAAAAAACTTGTCAAGTTGATGGGTTGCTTACTTTTTCTTTTTTTAAATAGGGTTTTAATGAATGACATATGCTACGAATGATTATCAAATTAAATATTAATTAATTTTTAATATAAATAAAAATTGAATTCTAAATCTCTTACACAACTATCAAAAACTTACTTATAAATAGGATTATTAAGTAATCATTTGGCTTTTACCCACAAAAGTAATTTAGTTAGGTTAAGAGACTATTTAGAATTTGATTATTTTGTTGAAATTGAAAATTTTTTGTTAAAAATATCGTAGATAACAGTAAAAATTAGTTGAAATAGTAAAATGAATCTATAAATAAAATTAAAAAATATAATAAAATTCATAAATAATAATAAAAATAAATTAAATAATAAAATAAGTTAACCAGACACCAATGAAAATGAGGCACATCTGACATACCAAGATTTGGGCGCTTATTCAGCAAAAAAAGAAAAAAAGATTTGGGTGCTTATGATTACATCTAATTGTGGCAGACTAGTCAAAATATCTTAGCAAACGAATGAGGGGAAAGCTACTAGGGATTATGTACATAATAAGAGCATTCACATCAGCTCGTATAATTGTGTATAAATGTGTAAAATACACATTTGGACCATTTTTACACATTTTGAAGCAAAAAATGCACTGCATCAGTCTTTGTAAAATCAGCTAAACTCGTGTATAATTTTGGACGAGCTACAGTACCCGTGTAAATTTACACGGGCACTGTAGCTCGTTTATAACTTAAAATAATATTTTATGTACAGTATTATATGTACAGAAACTCATTTTTGCTCTTTTTTTCTCTCTCATCTCACTGAGCACACCAACGCCTCTCTCACTCTCAGCTTCCCTCTCCCTCTTGAGTTCTTCCTCTCATATTCTTTTGCTCATTCTCATCACCGAATTCTTTTGCTCATTCTCATCACCATGGGAAATAAAATGTGATCGGTTGAGGAGTTTTACAGTTCCGGTGAGGAGGGTGGATCATTGGGTTGACGGAATCTTCTCTATTGACAGACGTTGGGGCTGATTTCTCTAAAAAAGGTATGGGTTTTTCTCATTGAGATTTTAGAGTTTTTTGGTTTCAATCAAGATTCTTGGGAGTTTCTCTAAACTAATTTTTTTGGGGGTTTCTTGTTTCAAATTTTTTCTGGTTTGGGGTTTTTTTCTATGGATTCTTCGGAGCACACCCGAAGTTATTTTTGAGAGTTGGTGTGCTGTTTTAGTACCTCCATGGGATAGTTCTACATAAACGAGTTTTAATTTATGAACTTTGTTCTTGATAGGTCAAAAACGTTTCAATCTATGTTTTAATTTATGAACTTTGCTCTGTTTGATGTTCATAGTTACAGAGTTCTAGCTGATTTACTATGTGGATATTTGGTTGTTAGCTTTATTGCCGTGATTACCTTGTATTTGGTTAGTTAGCTGCTGAGATTTTGTGCCTGGTCAGTGTGTATGTATAATTGGACTTGGCTGTGTAGTTTAGCTGGTTTTGTCAAGTTGTTGTTTGGGGTAGCTTGCCCTGTATTGTAGCCTTTGGCTGGTTTGAGAATAGAAAGAGATGAGGGCTTCTTTGTCCAAGTTCTTTAGTAGTTTTTCTTTTACTACGTTTTCAGATTATGTATATATCACATGCTTATAGTCATAGATAGAGATAATTCCAAGACATGCCAGTTCTCGTTGGTTTAGGTGGTAGTGGAACTTTAATTGAGATATGCAACAAAAAGTCTCTGGTTGTTCTTCTTGAATGAACACTCTGATGACTTGAGAGACTTTCAAAAAAAGACAAGTGAATACTAAACAGTGATTGTTAACTGATTTATTAATTTTGGGACCCCCTTTGGGGGGTGGTTATGGTGATAGATTGAATGAAATTCTCAACCCCTAAAGTTTGAAATAATCAAATCTTTAAGTTAGGTAACTGAATTTGAAAGCTCTTTCAAAAGGGTCAACCTCAACCTCAACTGCAAAAGTCTTAGTAACAACTACTTCCATGCCAGTAAACATCTATCTCTCTCAAAATTCCTAAAACTACAGATCATAAGGAATTTAGTACATAAGGTAGTCTAGAGATGTCTGCTGTGTTAAGCTATATGATATTAATTTCAATTTACAAATATTGGAGACACATTATTTATTCCCTTGGTGATTTTTTCTGTTTATTACTATTCTCCATTTATAAGGATCAATGTTCTCTGTGGATAACTGGTTCAAAACCTAGGCTTAAGGCACGGAAAAATGAAATTCAGACAAATGAAATTCCTAGATGGCATAAGCAAAATGGCTTAGCAAGGCTAAGCTAAAGCACAGAGAAAGACAGCAACTTAGACAGACAGAGCTGCCCCTTTCTCTCTCTTCATTTCTCAAACTTTGTCTACTCTTCTTCTTCTTCTGTATTTCTATCTCTCCACTTCACAAAAGCTCCCACCAACAATTAGTCAACTTTTCAACCTCCCAAAAGGTAACGATCTCTCTTACTCTCTCAAACTTTTGTTTCAAGTTTGAAGCTTTTTTTTTGATCCGATGATTATGTTCAATTTCAAGCCCAAGTAACACATGCACATGCATCTACTTCTTACTCTTATGAGTTTTATTTTGCTAAAAAACTGTGATTTGTTTTCAACAATGTGTACATAACCTTAATGTTGGTGTTGGTACTGTTTGTTCACAGAAGTTGCAGCTTTTAGGCTCAGACTTCTATGCTAATATGAAATAGAGAGTTGGGTGTTCTTTAGATTTTGGAGAAGTGGGGGGTATTTACTATTTTTGTGAGGGTATATAGTGTTGTTTGGTTAAAAGGGGTTGTAATGGAAGGAGGGTAAATATGTTGGTATTGAATAAGCTTTAGTGGGAAGTAGGAAGTGGGAACACTATACAAATAATTATAGTGCTGTATCTAGAATGTCATCTTGTTCTGAGTTTTGTGACCTCCATTTTATTTTTAATGAGTAGAATATGATAATATGGCATCTCATCTTAGATACAGCCTAATAAACTACTCATTTTCCCCAACCAAAAAGAAAGCCATATAAATGCTGTGGAACAGGACAAAGAAGACTAACCCTTAATAGAATCAGTATTAGCACTAAGTAGCTGCAGCTAGAAGCACCCACCAACACGGAGATGGCGATTAGGAGCTCCCTATAGTGTCCAATCTTCAATTGATTTAACCAAAAATAGATCACTGGAAGTATTTTTTTATTTTTTTATTTTATACTAAATAGTTGTTTCTCTAATTGGTTGCTTGTATGGAAAATAAAAGGAATTTAAGTTTGGAAGAGAAGAAAGTTTGGAATAAAAAGAAAAATATTCATAAAGAAAAGATGTAATATGTACATTTCAATATAGGAAGGAATTTAGCATTTTTGTCTGTGAATTTAGCATTTGATATAAACATTTTAGTACCATGCGTTCTCTATTGTATTCTTTTAAATTTCATTCTTACACATGGATTTTGCTAAAATTTATTTGCAATATGGCGGCTGCCCAAGTACTTATTAAAAAAAAAAAATGATGCCTAGCAAGTTAGAATTCCATGTGGGTTTTATCTTGTGTTTGAGGTTTGAGGTTTGAGGTTGAATACTTATTATTTCTATGGTTGAATTCCATGCTCTCAATTCTGTTGCTTTGAGGTTTGATTTTCTTGTGTTTGTACATGAATTGGTCAATGAATTAGACCATAAGGGTGCTTGGTTATGAATTAGACCATAAGGGTGCTTCATCTATGCTTGGTTGTGATTGCTTGGTTGTGGTTGAATTCCATGCTCTCAATGCCTTTTCTTTTTTGTTTTCAATTTTGTTGCTTATTAGTGCTGCTTCTAAATTACTTTGGTGTTTGTTAGGTGATGGACTCACAAAATCAAAATCCCTTCTTCCTTGACATTTTACAAGACAATGAACAAGGTTTTGAGTCTTTTGACAGCAGTAATTTGATGTCCACTCCGCATTCAGACGTCAATGTCCATCAATCTCCACCCCAAGTTGAAATGGGACAATCTATACCCCCTATTGCAAAAAAATCAACTACTAAGAGAGGTCGTCAACGGGGAATCAACTTCACCATAGATGAAGACATTAAGCTAGTGTCGGCGTGGCTTAATGTTAGCTTAGATGCCGTGACATCGACGGACCAAAAACACACAACATTTTGGGAGAGAATTTGGTCTACCTTCCACAATGACAAGAAATTTAACTGCACTAAGGATTCTTTAAAGGAGACCAACAAGTTCTGCAGATGCTTGGCCCAAATTGAGAACCGGAATGAAAGCGGTAAAACTGAGCATGACAAGGTATTTAAACTCAACATTTAATTTGTATTGTACATCAAAACACTTTTAGTTTTATGATTCTTATATTTTTTAATTTTTTACTTTTGTAGATTGAAGATGCAAAAACTATGTATCAAGTTAATTGCAAAAATGCATTTCAATTGGAGCATTGTTGGAGAATTTTGAGGAACGAAGCTAAGTGGTTGGTTCTAAGAGATAGTTTGAAGGCCCACACAAGACAACCAGCCACATGACCAGCCACACAACCAGCCACACAATCCTTTGCAAGCTCAATAAATGTAGATGAAGATAATGAAGAGATGAACTCCGGCGAAACCTTGGAGAGACCTATAGGCAAGAAGGCCGAAAATGAGAAATTAAAGAAAAGAAAGAATTGTGATGACTTGATCCCAACACTTTCCTCCCAATTGGACGAAATCAAGGAAGAAAAGAGAAGAATGCATGAAGGGAAAAAGGAAACTATGCGCATTGCATTAGAAGAACGAAGAGAGGCAATGCGCATTGCATCCGAAGAACGAAGAGAGTTGATTCGTATCAAGGAAGAGAAGAATGAAGTAGAAAAGAGGAAAATGGAAGATGAACTTATGATGAAAGATACAAGAACTATGGATCCTGAGTAAAAAGAATACATTCGTCTACGTCATTTGGAAATCTTGGAGAGGTTAAAGTCTAAATATGCATCATAATGGAATATTATTATTGACAACCAATTTTTTGTATATTGCAAAGATACTAGCACATAATTTTTTGTAGTCTTTACTTGTGCAAGGAAATAGATGCAATGTTGTAAATTTTGTACTGTGCTGGTTGTACTTGCTGATTTTATTGGTTGTAAATGTTATTTGAATGTAAATATGCTATTTTATTGGTTGCTGATTTTATTAGTTGTATATGTTATTTTTCTACACTTTCTCAACAGGTGGCTGTACTTGCATTGTGTCATTTTTCTGCATAATGTGATTTTTCTGCATAATTATTTTTCTGCATAGTGTTATTGTTCTGCAGTGTTATTTTTCTGCATACTGTGATTTTTCTGCATAATGTGATTTTTCTGCATAATTATTTTTCTGCATAGTGTTATTTTTCTGCATAGTGTCATTTTCTGCATAGTGTTATTGTTCTGCAGTGTTATTTTTCTGCATACTATCATTTTTCTGCATAATGTGATTTTTCTGCATAATTATTTTTCTGCATAGTGTTATTTTTCTGCATAATATCATTTTTCTGCATACTGTTATTTTTCTGCATAATGTGATTTTTCTGCATAATTATTTTTCTGCATAGTGTTATTTTTCTGCATAGTGTCATTTTTCTGCAGTGTTATTTTTCTGCATACTATCATTTTTCTGCATAATGTGATTTTTCTGCATAATTTGATTTTTCTCCATAATTATTTTTCTGCATAGTGTTATTTTTCTGCATAGTATCATTTTTCTACATACTGTTATTTTTCTGCATAATGTGATTTTTCTGCATAATTATTTTTCTGCATAGTATTATTTTTCTGCATAGTGTCATTTTTCTGCATAGTGTTATTGTTCTGCAGTGTTATTTTTCTGCATACTGTCATTTTTCTGCATAGTGTGATTTTTCTGCATAATGTGATTTTTCTGCATAATTATTTTTCTGCATAGTGTTATTTTTCTGCATAGTGTCATTTTTCTGCATTGTGTTATTGTTCTGCAGTGTTATTTTTCTGCATACTATCATTTTTCTGCATAATTATTTTTCTGCATAGAGTTATTTTTCTTCATAGTATCATTTTTCTGCATAGTGTCATTTTTCTGCAGTGTTATTTTTCTGCATAGTGCCATTTTTCTGCAGTGTTAAAAATGACCAATGAGCAGGATAGTATCTAGTGTAAGTTTACAACTAAACTTAAGTTGACAAACTTACCTAAGGGTTTGTCAACTTATATAGGGCTTTTTGTTATCTCAATTTTTTGGAAACTTAGTAATATTAAACTTAGAAAATTTCAAATTCCAACGAAATTTCACATTAAATAAAAGTAGTAATGCTTAGAAATTTAGAATTACAAATTCCTACGACTGGCCTTGTAGTTGCCATAGATGCTCAACGAGATCTGCTTGAAGTTGAGAATGAATTCCTCTATCTCTAATGGAATTATGATGTTCAATGAACTGCATAAGGTTACAAGTGGGATTATGTGACACCGGTTCGGGTCCGTTATCGTTGATTTGATCATAATCAAAGTCATTTGCTCCAAGGTAAGTATGTCATTCATCTTCAACGATCATATTATGCAATATTATACATGCCATCATAATGTCCTTAAGCGTTTCAAGATGGAAAAAACGTGCAGGCCCACGCACAATTGCAAATCGCGCTTGAAGTACTCCAAATGCACGTTCGACATCCTTCCTGACCGCCTCTTGTGCGGAAGCAAAATGTTGTCTTTTACGGTCTTGTGGTGCTGGAATTGTTTTGACAAATGTTGCCCATGATGGATATATACCATCTGCAAGATAGTACCCCATCGAATAGTTATTACCATTTATAGAGTAATTAACCGAAGGAGCACGCCCTTCAGCAAGCTCAGAAAATACAGAAGACCGCTCTGGGACATTGATGTCATTGTGAGACCCCGGTAACCCAAAAAATGCATGCCAAATCCAAAGGTCATACGACGCCACAATTTCCAAAATTATCGTTGGATCACTTGTATGACCAATATATTGACCTTTCCACTTACTTGGACAATTCTTCCATTTCCAATGCATGCAGTCGATGCTCCCTAGCATTCCTGGAAATCCACGATGTTGGCCAACTGCTAACAACATTGCAATGTCATTGTTGTTTGGTGACCTCAAGTACTCTTCAGAAAAGATTGAAACTACCACTTTAACAAATTTTTTTAAGCTTTTTATTGCAGTGGTTTCTCCAATCCTTATGTATTCATCCATGAAATCAGCCGACACTCCATAAGCAAGCATTCTGATTGTAGCGGTCATCTTTTGAAGGGAAGACAACCCGAGTGTGTTAGCCGCATTTCTTTTTTGAACAAAGTATGGTTCAGTAGCTTCAACTCTTGAATGGATATGTAGAAAAAGAGAACGACTCATTCGAAACCTCCTTCGAAATACATTAGGAGGATACACTGGTGTTTCAGCAAAATAATCATGGAAAAGCCTATCATGACCTTGCAAAGGATTACGCCAGATAAACCTGCGAGGTTGAACCGAACGACGACGTGATGTTGATGCTCCTTCATTCTTTAATTCTTCTATGGCAATAGCTAGAGTAAGTTCCGTCTCATCATCATCAGAAGATGAGTCAAATGGAGGCTCATCATTTGGAAAAATAAAATCAATGTCATAATGGAAATCCATTAAGAGAGAACAAAAACCGAATGGAATAGATAATTTTGTAGAAGTGGGTGGAAATTAGAGAGAAAATGGTCATATTTATAGAGCAAGAATGTGACTTGAGTTTGAATTTCAAAAATTTGACCTTTAGGTTTGAATTTACCATTGGGTTTAAAGTTAAAAAATATGACTTTTAGGTTTGAATTTACCATTGGGTTTAAAGTTAAAAAATATGACCTTTAGGTTTGAATTTACAATTTGGTTTAAAGTTAAAAAAATATGACCTTTAGGTTTGAATATATCATTTGGTTTAAAGTTAAAAAAAAAATGACCTTTAGGTTTGAATATATCATTGGGTTTAAAGTTAAAAAATATGACCTTTAGGTTTGAATTTATCATTGGGTTTAAAGTTTAAAAAAATATGATCTTTAGGTTTGAATTTACCATTGGGTTTAAAGTTTAAAAAAAAAAATATATATGACCTTTAGGTTTGAATTACCATTGGATTTAAAATTAAAAAAATATGACATTTATGTTTGAATTTACCATTGGGTTTAAAGTTAGGTTTGAATTTACCGTTTTGAATTTCAAAATTATGATCGGTGGATATAACAATAAAAATTATGACCGTTGGGTCAAAAAAAAAAAAAGACCGTTGATCGGAGACATCGATTCAACAGCATCAATTCGGTCACCGATTCTAGTAATACGATGGTCGGAGACATCGATTCGGCGGCGGTCATCAGAGACATCAATTCGGCGGCGGTCGTCGGAGACATCAATTCGGCGGCGATCGTCGGAGACATTGATTCGGCGACGGTCGTCGTAGACATCGATTCGGCGGCGGTCGTCGGAGACATAGATTCGATAGCGGTCATCGAAGACATCGATTCGACGGCGGTCGTCAGAGACACTATTACAACAATCGGCCCACCGGTGATGGTGGTACAATGGTCAGAGACACCAATCCAGTGGGCCATCGAACCTCCACCACAAGCGGCTCTATTGGCCAAGCCACCGGTGTTGGTAGTTTACTTAAAATATAAGTTTAAATTAAAAAAGTATAACCATTAGGGAAAATAATAAAAATTTGATGAATAATGAATATTTTATTGAATAGTCTTGTAAAATAGATAAACTGATGTGGGTGTTTTGTAAAAGTAATGGTGTAAAATAGAAAAAGTAGGTTTTTTGTGTAAAATAGACGGAATCTTTTTCACGAGCTGATGTGAATGCTCTAATAAGGGAACGCTTTTTAATAACCTCGTTTTGCCGTTCTGTCCCATTCACTGAAGCCATGCTGCAATCTTGACATATGTTATTAATTAGCTGATTGCACGTCTTTTAAAATCTTAATAATTCTATTAATTAGCTCATTTTTTTGACAAGTTTTTATACGAGTATATTTTTTGTATGTAAGTTATATTAAAACTTTTTAAAAATAATTTATTAAATTCTTATATGTTTACCTTCATTATTCAATTTTTTTTTTTTTTTTTTTTTTTTGAGAAACAGAACAGCTTGACAATTCTATTAAATTGTTAGCAAATTAGTCAAAACAAAAGGGGGAATAACAAGATAAACACTTTCCATCCAAACTAGTAAAGAAGAAGTGAACCTACATTTCTTTATTAAGGAATGTTCTATAGCATTAACTTGCCTATGAACATGAAAGAAAGACCTACTCTGTAAAGAGTTTACATAAAAAAGAATGTCTTTATGTAGACACTCAATTTTGCACTTATAATTTTACCTTGGGAGATGATAAAAATAATCATTTTAAGTACCTAAAAATCAAGATTGCATTTCATTTATTAAGTCATTTATCACATATCATAAAAATGATCTTGAGATTCTAACAATCACAATGATACGTTCGGTTCCCAAATCAGGTGTTCAGATCGAAAGATATCACAAAATCAAGTTTTGACGGTTCGAATGCATTCGTTTGTTTGGAACCAATCATACATGATTAATTTAAGTTAATTTTGATTGGTTAACAATTAAAACTAAATGAATTTCTGTAATTGGTGGAATATTTTTATTAAAAAGTGATTGGTTGCATGAGATTAAAACAAATAAATTGATAGTATTTAAAAACTATAGATAATTATACTTTCGGGATAATTATTTTAAAAATCTTAATTATCATTTTGGGATTAAATTTATCATGAAAATAACTCTAAAATTCCTCAAAATACAGTTTTAGACTTAGAGTGCGTTTGGATTGGGCGTTTTCTGCCCAATCCTGCGTTTGCGTTTTTCCATTTTTTTTTTTTTTTTTTTTTTTCACGCGTTTTGGGTGTTGCGGCTACTGTTCAATGAACAGTAGCCGCAAACTTTGACTTTTCAAAAATTTTTGGACCAATCACAGCACATCGTGTACTGTTCACGGACCCACAAATTTCACTTTTCAGCAACTTTTTCATTAAAAATGGGTCCCACGATACTATTCACACATTTAAAAATTATTTCGCTACAGTGTTTTTCAGTTTTCAGTTTCAGTTTTCAGTTTTCAGCTGTATCCAAACGCACCCTTAGAAAGCATTTCAAAAACGTGCTAATCAAGTAGCAGTTTTCAGATTCTCATTCCAGGCAACTTTTGGCATAGTAAACTTCGAATTTCAGACTAGGCTATTTCTGGTAAAGTTGTAGAGAATCAAATTTTTCTTCGATTGTTACAATTTAAGCTTAATCAGAATTTTGAGTAAATAGATACGGTCAAAATACTAAAACATGTTCAGATCTGAAAAATTAGTTTAACTCTTATCCAATTTTTTTTTTTTTTTTTAGAATTTTACCCATACGTTTTTTGCCTATTTTTTAAGCTACTATGACTTATTTTTCAAGTAAATAACACTTCTATAAGTAGAGGAAACCTCTCAACATTCAGGACCACTCTTCCCCTTAACAAAACCTCTTAACATTCAGGACCCCTATTACCCTTAACATTAAAGAAATTCTGGAAGCTTTATTTTAAGATTTTCTTTTCTGTTAAGCGACCATACTGTAGATCTCAAAGAGATTCATTCTCTTTGACCTCTAAAGCAATACTTTCTTGTAGAATCCATTCATGCAGGTTTTTATATTTTGTCTTCCATAAAAATGCTTTTGTGTCTTATGTCTTTTTCATAAACATGTATTTCTTTCTTTTATTTGTTTATATAATCATGCTCATGATATGTTTATTGCATGCTTTTAAAAAAAAAAAAAAAATCTCATGATTAGTTTAGGTTTCAATTTGTTGGTCTATTAACATGCATAAATCTAGAGTTAAATCTCTGTTTAAGATCTTAGATCTGCAAGAAGTTTCATTATGAAAATGTTTTTTCACTTTTTTATAAAAATGCTGTGTATAAGCGTAATGTAAGGATAAATCAAGCCCAAGGCAAGGCTATTAGGTTGCAAACCATCCTCGCCACCATTAAGGAATCTGCAAAACAGGAAGATGCAAACTTATCCAATGAGCAATGAGAGCATTTAGGATAATTAATACACTGTTAAAGTATGAATATTAACAATAACATGTAAAAACATTCTTGCTAATGTTTTGAAAATAAGCAAATTACTCAATGGCCAGCCCATGAACTTTTAACTCAAATGGTTCGAGCAGTGACACTTCGAGTGCGTTTGGGAAGCGCGTTTTGCGCTTCCCAAACGCACGTTTATGTTTCAGAATTTTTTTTTTTTTTTTTTGGTCAAGCCGTAACTTTTTGACTTTTCTTGTGTGAACAGTGCTTTTATGCACTGTTCATCGGTCCCACAAAATACACTTTTCAGCAACTTTTTCATTAAAAATGGGTCCCACGATACTATTTACATATTTAAAAATTATTTTGTTACAGTGTTTTTCAGTTTTCAGTTTCAGTTTTCAGTTTTCAGCTGTATCCAAATGGACCCTTCAACAAATATGTTGTTTCCTCTGTGATAGCCTCACCCCAGTGGTACATGTGGTATTACTCTTGCTATTACATAGTAGAGTCCATAAATTCACCCCCAAAAACTTCCTTTTTTTCATTCAAAAAAATTCCTTAAGAGGAACTCTTTGTCGTCTGTCCTCCTCTATTGATAATAATAATAATAATAACTAGTCGCTAACCCGTGCGATGCACGGGTTTAGGATTTATCTCTTCTTTGAGTAGTTTTTGCTAAGAAACATGTAAATTCAAGCTTATAGAACATGTTTTTAGCATCCATAAAATTGCCACTAAGAATCATTACATATCTGAAACACACGGGCATGTAATGTGGTTTGAGCTAATTAATACAAAGTTAGAACATCTATAAATCTATGTTTATAGATTATTCATGAACAAATAATTAGAAAGCTGGTATTACATTTTGAACATAAGATGATAGTAGTACATTTTTATCTTGTAAATTAATACAAATCAAACAATTTGAATCAAATAATTAATACATTTTCATCTTCCAAAGATAATCACATATTTGAATCATTTACTGAGTAGATAACTTGAAATTTTCTCACATCTTAATCCTCGTGTGCAGTACATTGCAACTCATTGAAGTAATTTCTCTACGTTCTCCCCAGGGTTTTGGTGCTTCCATTTGAAGCATTCAGTTTCTCCTTTGATTGCTCATCATCGAAATTAAATGCTCTAATTGATCCTTCACCCAAAATGGAAATTCCTACACACACTTTATCTATAGCACTGTAACTGACACACACATACACACAAATACATATATAGAAATTCAAACTAAATGATATGCTTTTAAAATCTTAGCAATATTAAGTAAGGATCTAAGACACAAAAATCCATCTCCAAATTATGAATGCAAATTAATTTTCTGTTTCTAAGATCTTACTGACATCAAATTTGGGTCTAAGACACAAAAATTCGTCTTTGAAATATGCATGCAAATGCTACAATCACGTGATAGAGCCTCAATATTTACTTTTCCTTTATTATCTATGTGATGCGCAAATAAGCACATTATATGGCATTCAACCCAAGTACTAAAAATCATAAAGTAAAACTAACCATGCCCAAAATTATGGAATTGAATTAAGAACTTTTAGCACCAGAAACAAACTACATAACCAGCAACGATATAAATAAAACTACATTTTCATCTACGGAGAAGACCTTGATGGTAAATAAAACTATAATTCCATTGACTTTTGGGCTAAGCATTAGCTGCATTGTTAATATTATTGTCAATATTAGAAAGATCCAAATGCCAAAGAAGTCATGATAATCTGAATTTTTATTCAGCACAGATTAGGTATATTCAAAAAAATTTGACTAAAGAATGTATTTTGACTAATTAGGAATTTTCAAAATGTCTTTATAACTTAATTTGATTAATGACTTGTGCATAAAAAAATTAAGGACTACAATATTCAACATTAGTTACATCGAAGTCATCAAGAAAAAGTAAGCCATAGAGTCATAATTTTAAGGAATCCACATAAAACCCAAAAGCTTTACTATTTTCTTTTCCTAGAGCAAGATAAAGGAATATTAGAACTAATCAATGAGGGAGATTGAGCAAGCAATAATGGCAAAATAAAAAGAAGGGATGAATATAAAATTTTAACATTGCTTTACTAACCTTTTCCTCCTCAAGTGTTGTATCCAAACAAATCCAATCTTTCTTGAACTCTATCAAATCAAAGGTCAAATCCTTTCTTGTACAATTAAGATATTGAAAACCTTCTTCAGGTTGTAAATTTTCCAACATGAAGCAAATTCTAATTTAGCACCAAATAAATAAGATAAAGTAATGGAAATTTCTTTGCATTTCCATCCTAATCATGCTTCTTGATTCTAGGCAAATCAAAGCTAATAACATTTATTATTCAAATATTTGCAACTATGAATTTTCACAAAAAAAGAAGAAAAACTTATGCGAGTGCTTGAGGTCAACTGCATATCCAATTTCTATTGAAAATATCAATTACATCTTACATGAAATTCACCTCATGGAATTCACTTGAACTAAAAGCAGCCAAAACACCAAAAATTCTACAAAATCCTATTAAGCACCTACAAAGAACAAAAATAAGGAGCTAATTAATACTGGAACCTTCACTTGCTAACCCAACAGCTTTTGAGTATAAATATGGTTATTAACATAAACAAAGCAATATTAAAAAGCAACAGAAACAAAGCTCCATAAGCACAATTAGAAATTTTCTGAAAACCCCTATTTATCGATGGGACTAAATTTGAGAAAATATTATATGATAAAGAATTGAATACAAAACATTACCTTATGCAACATCAACGACAGAAGCAAATTGAGAGTGGTGATGGATTTGGCTGAGATTAGAGAGAGAGGATAGGGTCTGAGTTTGAGGCCTGAGAAAATAAAAGAGAAACAAATGAAACAAATCAGAGAGAGATTATAGGCACTGGTTATATACATCCTCTAATACTAAGGTGAAATTTCAAACATGATACAATACCTCTTTTAGGCATTTGCAATCCAAAATGAAGAGTGCAATACTCAACAATCATATAATGTATTAAGTTTGAAAGGATGATGTATTGTATCTATCATCTAATCCAGTGTTTTCAAAACAGATAATACACAATCATAGCTACGGTTTTTGGAACTGCCTTCCCAAAAAGACTCATCACAATTCGACCTGAAAAGAATTAAGATTTCATTGTGAAATAAGGTAGTAAACTCTATAAAGAGTCTTGTCCAATGGGAATGGGGGAAAATATTTTATAAACAGAGAAACATATAACCTAACAAACTCTCTTTGTTTTGGGGGGAAAAAAAAAAAAAAAACTATGGCTCTTAAATGACCAAGAACAGTTTTCTAGATTTGGATTCAGCATGGGTTCTTAAACCAAATAGAAGACCAATTTGTTTAGTAAAATTAGGCCATCTCACATTGCACACAACCATGCATGATGCATAAATAAAAAAATGAAAGAAACATACACAAAACACACAAATACAACTGAATAAAGATGCAAAGTTAGAAGAGTAATTTTTTCAAATAGTTGAACTGCAACTAAAAAGCGCATAAACCAATGTTCCTCCAAAGCAAATCCTCCCACTTTTCAAAGGCAACACAACAATGACAAATGATCCACTACTTATTAGATTCAATAATCAATATACCAGCTTGGATCATGGTGAAGTCCCACAAAATATGTTTCAAAAATAGATATGAAAGATGAAAAAATCCAGCTCTCTACCTTTTTCCTTCACTTCCCAATCATGCACTTTTCTGTTGTTGGGATTTGCAAACAGCTTCTAAACTCTATATATTCAGTCCTCAGTAAAAAAATAAATAAATAAAGTTCAGTAGTAGCTAGTAGCAAGCCCTAAGTTTTTACTGTAAATCTGAAGCTTCCGTGGCTCTATTGAAATTAAATATACAAACTTTACCATCACTAACAAATAAATTTGGCAGAGGGCGAAGCCAAGGTTGCTGAAGCAGGACATTGGAGAAGAAGCTTAGGTCTGCAACCAAACAAAGAATCAAACAAAACCCCTCAAAAAATCTATTTGGGTTCTCATAAACAACCCTAAAAGCCCAATCTTGAATCTACAACAACACTCCACAACTCGTGGTTTCTTTGCTTAGTTTGTGGTTCTTTAGGATTGTGAGAAACCAATCAGCAAAAGGAAAAAGTAGACTTACAATTATGATGCAAAATTAAGAACCACAGGAGCTATACCCTCTGCCACGGCTGGGATAGTAGTTTGTTCGGTGATGCCTTCTTTCTATCTTGGACCTAAGAGTGTGGGGATGGCTTCTTGGCAGGATTGATTTTCAGTGTTGGGTTTTGGGGAAGGAGAAGGTAGAGCATAGAGAAGAGAGACGAACGGCAGAGCATGGGTTTGGTTCTGGAGGAAGAATTAGGCAGGGGCTGGTTTTGCGTTTATTAGGTTTTAGAAAAGGTTTTTTATGCGCTTATGTTTTTTTTTTCTTTAATTTTAATTTAAGTTTTTTTTTAATATTATGCTGATGTGGAAAATTGTGGAAGCTTCAAAAGCTTCGGTTTTATATATATATATTGATAATAATAATAATAATAATAAAACAAAAAAAAGAGAAAAAAAAAGGTGTAAAGCAAATGAGTAAGAAAGTTTTTTTTTTGGGGGGGGGGGGAAGTGTTTGACTAAACTAAAAAAAGTAAAAATATGGTTGAATTGACTGAAAGATAGATGTAAAATTGTGAAAACACACATGTATAGGATAACTAATAGGTTCCAAAGGAGCATGAAATATAATAGAAAGTACACCATTTAATTTAAAAACCTAAGTTTACAAGTTTGGATCAAATTATATTATAATGATTGTTCACTATTTTCATTATCATTTAAAGTGAAAATTTACCCACACGTATCTACTCAACCTATATATATATAAAGTGTATTAATAACCTATAATAGAGAAATAACAATGGATTTTTATTTAAAAATAAATAAATAAATAAAATTAGAAATGAAGAAGGAAGTTGATAAATAAAAAATAAATAAACAAACAAAAAAGGAATTGAGATGAAAGAAAGAGAAAATAAATTCAAATGGCTTTATGTGACCTTTGTATTCTTTAAGAGTTTTAATAGTATCACAAAATCTAATGATAATTTTATAATTAAGTAAATTACAGTCGGCATCCTAAGGTTTGAGTTAATACCAAGTAGGTCCAAAATATTTCAAAAATAACCAATTTGGTCCCTAAACTATATGCTCTTAGAAATGAAATTGTTGCATTTAGCATATGTTCAGGGACCAAATTGGTTAGTTCTTAAATGTTTTGAACTTGTTTAACTAAATCTCAAATCTTAGAGGCTCTGACTGTAATTTACTATTTTATATTTAACCATAAAATTTTAGCTAAATAAAAAGTTTTAATATTTCTTTTTTCTTTCAATTCTCTGGACGAGAAGACTAAGGAGGAAACTTCATTATAAATATGGAAATCTCTCACATGTGATATGTCCCCACCACATCTGATTGAATTTAAGGAAATTTAAACATAGCTTCATAACATCATACTTGTTACCACGAAAATATTGTGTATACTGTTTCTTCTTTATTGATTTAAAAAAAATAATTATAATTATAAAAAAGCGATATAGTGAAGGAATAAAAAAGTGGTGTGATCAATGACTTTTGTGCCATACTAATTTTTTTTTTTTTTTTTTTTTTTTAAAGTAAGGAAAAAAGGTAGAATAACAAAGTTTCTCTTCAATTTTTATTATATATGGGAAGAAAGAACCAACAGTTGTGTGTGAAAGTGTGTAAACAAGCAGGTCTAAAATATTTCAAAAATAACCAATTTGGTCCCTAAACCATATGCTCTTAGAAATAAAATTTTTGTATTTAGCATATACTTCAGGGACCTAATTAGCTAGTTTTGAAATGTTTTGGCCTTGTTTAGCTTTATCTCAAACCTCAGAGGTGCTAACTATAATTTACCCTATGGGGCCAGAGAATTTGTGATCCCGGGCCACTTTCCATTAGGGCCCAAGGCCCGCGTCGAGGAGAGTCGTTGCCGATGACATGCAGCGAAAGACCAAATGGCCTAGAGATGCAGCCGAGGATGACCCTGTCCTCGGCATCCTAAGGCCTAGAAGGGAAGAACGACACGTCATCAAAGGCAGCCCCCAAAGCGCTCCCAAAAGAAAAGGCGAGTAGAATAAGACTCGCACGAGGGTACAGTATGGGAGCGGCTCAAGGCAAAGACGTCACCTCCGCATTAAATACGCCAACAAACGTCCTAGCCACATTGATAGGAAAAGACCCACAAACAGTGTGGCTTCGGTTATTGCAACTAACATAAAGTGAGGGAAGGCGGCTGATGGGACAGGCACTCGAGTAGTTACTTGCCTGATCAACAAATGGAAGGTCAGGATCAACTGAGAGGGGTTATATAATGTAGGAATTCATGCACCAAAAGTGGGGGGGGGGGGGAAACCATGGAAACCAAAAGAAAAAGGAATAATAAGAACATTAAGCTCATCGGACGAGGTCCAATGACCGGAGCCTCTCAGGCCGTGCAAGAGAGAAAGTCTTCTCGGCCAAACTTAGTTCACCTCTGTGCGACCATCATGAACATCATGACTAACAACTGTCCGGTGACCAAGGCCTAGCCTTTTAGCCCACTCTCTACAAATTTATTGTTTGGGTCTTTAACATTCGAACCCAGTAAACCAATTTGGGGTCGTTACAAATTGAGTCTTTACAATTGGCGTCGTCTGTGGGAAGGCTCGTGCATTGGCACAGGCGACGGTTAATCATGGTAGGATCAAGCTCCTGTCAAACAAGGGTCTGCGAAAGCTCCTCCATCATTTCCAGCAGCACGGGGTTGTCGTCCTAACTCAGCTCCCACTCAAGGCTGCACTTCGAAGTGCCAGTGGTGCGGGCAATTCTAGGGGCTTCCAACATCAAGTTTATGTCCCACACACCTTTGTCAAGGGGCTAATCCTTGTGAGTCTAGTAGCCCGATTCACCGAATTCCTATAAGTTTTGGACAGAACCAAGGTCTTGCATGGTCCTCGGACTTAAACCTATGGGGAAACCAACTTCTTAAAGAAAATCTAAGTTTTGGACAGAACCAAGGTTTTGCATAGTTCTCAGACTCAAACCTATGGGGAAACCAACTACTTAAAGAAAATCTAAGTTTTGGACAGAACCAAGGTCTTGCATGGTCCTCGAACTCAAACCTATGGGGAAACCAACTACTTCAAAAAATATAAGATTTAGACAGAACCAAGGTCTTGCATGGTCGTCAGACTCAAACCTATGAGGAAACCAACTACTTCAAAAAAAATATAAGTTTTGGACAGAATCAAGGTCTTGCATGGTCCTCTGACTCAAACCTATGGAGAAACCAACTACTTAAAGAAAATCTAAGTTTTGGACAAAACCAAGGTCTTGTATGGTCCTCAGACTCAAACCTATGGGGAAACCAACCACTACAAAAAGAAAGTGCTAGACAGAACTAAGGTCTTGCATGGTCCTCGGACTCAAACCTATAAGGTGAAAGTTCAAAAACGTGTAAAAACACCCTTGAACGTTTAGACCCCCAAATACAAAATAACCAATTCAAGCTTTATGACAAACAACTAGTGTGCGGAAAATGAACATAAGCTATAAACAGAATTGGAAATCAATCTAAGCCAATTATAAATCACATCCACAGCAGAAAATAAAAGGCAAAGATAAAGGGAAGAGAGATGCAAACACAAGGACAACACACGATGTGTTATCGAAGAGGAAACCGAAGCCCTCGGCGTAAAACCTCTCCGCCGCCCTCCAAGCGGTAAACAATCCACTAGAAAATACAGTTGAGATACATGGACAGCAATAGACCCTCCAAGCCTAATCTACCCAGTGCACCTAAGCCCTCCAAGTTTCTTGCTCCAACGAGGTTGCGCCGAACCTTTTTCTTTTCTAGCTTCCCGGATTCCGCTACTAAACCATAGCATCCGCCATCCTTGGCATCTTCCAATACTTCCCAAAACTCCAAGAACACTCAACACTCTAAATGGGTGTGGGTAGTGTTTGGATAGAAATCTCCTCTCAATAGGTATGACAATGAGAGAGGGAATGAGAAGAGACTACAAAGATTTCTCTCTAAGAATGAGTAGCTCTCTCTAATTGGGTGGGTGTTTTGAAGAAACCTCTCTTAGGGTTTTTCTTTCTGAATAGCTACACATATCTTGTGGGAATGAGTGGTATTTATACTGGTGTGAGAATGGAATACGAAGAGTCAGTTTTTCCAAAAACAGGACTGGCTGGCGACTTGACCTCGCGACTTGACTGAGTCGCGAGTTCAAGTCGCGAGCTAACTTAATGGCCAGTCTGGATTTTTGTCGTGTAGTGCTCCAGGTGGCGTGACTGTTCAGCTCCCCTACATGCTCTGCACGTGAGCAACTTTTGGCGGCTTGCAAGCCGCGAGCCACCCGCGAGTCCTAGCCGCGAGTCTCTGCTTCACTGCACTGTCTTGAGCATTTCTTCACACTCTTTCACACACTACCCTTACATGATTCCCACCTAAATACAAGGTTTCTAAGTGCTATATTACAAGCAAATTTGTCATAGAATAAAGCCAACACATGGTTGATTAAATTCAACCTTACATAAGGAAACTAGATACTCCAAGAAAATCTAAGTACTAGACACGGCCCAACAACACGCACGACACCTCAGATGATGCCTTTAGTTCCCCAGAAGTATGTTTAGATACAAATTCAACGCCCTATGGGCGCGAGTAAGTTAGAATTATGGGATGTGATCCCAAATAAATCATATACACAATCATTCATACATCTTAAGATAACTAGTTCAAAAACCATGAGATTCGCAACAATAGTAAATATCAGCAAGGGCAACGAACATGTAATTTAAAAGGAAAAAGGAAGAAAAGAATTTCATACATGTGGTCAAAGAGTTTAATTACAAGAAAACTCTAAAGTCCTCAAAACAAAAGGGAAACTAATTAACAGTTAAACTACAAACAAATACAAAAGTTGGCCAGGGCTTCTACTTCTTCAATTTCGTTTTGGCCACTTCCTAGGAAGGCTGAGCAGGATTAGCCTCGGGACCCTGAAAGACATCCCCTTCCTAGGAGGGCTGAGCAGGAATAGCCTCGATGCCCACGGAGACATCAGCAAGGGGAATGGCCTGAAGGGGCTGAACTAAGAGGGTCGGCTCCTCGGCATCAGAGATCCGAGCACTAATTGTGGACTTGGCAACTTCCTGGGACACCTCAAGAGTCGAACCTCCAGGTATTTCTGGTGCTCCATGAAGCTCTCCTCCCTTAGTCGGCTCACCCGGAGTGAGAACGACCTGAGCAGCCTCAGTTTCCTATGGAGTGCTCACAATCCCTGAGCTGGTGGAGGCGGTCTCGCAGATGGCCGAAGGATAAAACACGCCCTCTGCCTTCCACAAGTCGGATGAAGCCTTCACCCCAGCTCATTTAAGGGTCTCATTCCAAACCTGGGAGCAGTATAGCCTGTATACACCAGGGATTTGGGCTTTAAGGATAGCCTGGGTTTCAACCAACCCTACATGTAAGCCTCCTCCTCGGCCTTGTCCTTGGAAGTTTCAGCCTCAGCCTTGGCAAACTCAGCCTCTGTCTTGGCCCTCACGGCTTCGTCCCTGGCCCATTCTGCCACACCCGTAGCATTGTCTGCCTCGATCAGTTTCTTCTTTAAATCACTGATCTGCTCCTTGGCAATCTCCAATTGCTCCTCGGCAGCAAGTAGGCACCTCGTCTGTTCCTCGGTCTGTTTTTGGACACCAGTCAAACCTGCCTCAGCACTATCCCTAGCTCTAGTTACCTCCTTTTAATCCTCCCTAGCCTTCGCGAGGTCAGCCTCGGAATTTTTGAGGGTTCACACAGCCTCTATACGTTTATTGCGCTCAAGCTCTGCAATCTTACTCTGCCTCTTAGCTTCTTCTCCATCCTATAGGTGGCCTGGACAGCCTACCAATTGAGACAAACACATTATGAATGAGAATCTAGGAGCAAAAGTCGACAGAGTCATAGGTTTTAGGAGTCTTACCATACCCAGGTATCTCTTCAAGTTGAGGAAAACCTCCTGCATCCTCATATTCTTCAACTCTTTCATATCAATGGGAAGCAGCAGGGCCTTCTCTAATGCGTCGGCTACATAAGCGCCTTCGTCGTCTCCAAGGTTCCTCATAGATGCATCTTCCATCAATGGCTCCTCGTGGAGCATTGGGGTAGGAAGCCAAGCACTCGACGCGGATTGGGCATCGATCCCTTTCCCCTAGCCTTGATGCCCGATCTTTAACTGTTTTTGAGCTCGCGGGGCTTCGTCCTCCTCTCAAGAGGATTGGGATTTCCCCCCATCTATTGGTTCTTTACCCTTGGGACTCCTCTTTCTCTTTGGGTCGGTGGGCTTAGGCCGCGGAGGCAGAGCTGATTGGGGAGGAGCAGGAAGTTTGGGGTGAGGAGATTGTGGCTGCGACCTGGAAGGAGAAAACCTATTCTGGATAGGCTGGGGCTGGGGTAGGGGAGTTGGAACACTGGATTGCGACTTTCCCTGTGCACCCTTCCCCGGCTGACCCTCAATGAGGTCGAATAAGCTAGTCGGGGGCTTTCTCTTAAGACCCATCTCCGCTCGAGAGGATGTTCCCACTGACAACAGTTCTGCTTCGGACAAGTCAGGATCACCTAGGTCACCGGGAGGATCCTCGGATGGGTTAGCTTGGTCAAATACCCCAAATCCCTCTTTGGACAGACCCAAATCACCTTCGTCCTCCGCTGCATGGTAAGATGGGGAAGAGCCCGCCAACGGGATGCCTTTCGGGATAGGAGATCCTTCAGAGATCAAAAACCCATGCTCGACTACAGTGATTTTCTGAAGCCAAGGATCGTTAACTCTAATCACGTGCTTTGGGGCGGCGAATGACTTCTGGATGGGATCGTACCCTAAGATTTTGTGAGCGGCTCTGACTTGACCATCCTCGTTGTTTACAAAAACCGCCGCCTGGAGAACAGTCTCCAAATCCACCCGGTTGACCAGATAAAAGTGTCGGTGAAAGGCATGTAGATCTGCGAAAAAAGGCATGTTCATAATTAGTAACTGAACTACACAAAATTAAGACGGCACAAAAGATTGGCCCCCTCCTACTCTCTACACCCTACCTGGTTCTCCCTCCACAATTGGACAAGGAAGGCCATCGTGCCACTCCCCAGATACAATAAGAAAATCCTTGTTCAATCATTTGTTAGACTCGGGGAGGCACTGGATTAGCCGAACCCTATCGTCTCTCGTCTTCATGTAATAGGATTTGCCCCTTAAATGTTGGAGGTTGTAGCACCAGTTTACGTCATGATGGGTTAGTCTTAGCCCCATTTTTTCGTTTAAAGCATCCATATAACCCAGAATCCTAAACACATTAGCAGTGCACTAGATGGGAGCTAATCGAAAATGCCTAAGGTAACTCCTCATTATTGGCCCCATAGGGATTCTCATACCCCTCTCTATAAAGGCAAGAAAGGGAATCACCACCTCGCCCGTCCTTCTCTTAAGATGCCACTCCCCCTCCTTGCAGTACCTCAAACTCACATTGGGGGGTATCTTATAGTCGGCGATGAACTTTTCCACTGCCTCTTCGGTCTCAACCAACTTTTTTAATTTAACCATCTCTAAGAACTGCTAAACAGACTCAGGGGATGACGGGAGAAGGAGAGGAACAAGAGAAAAGTAAACCCAGAAGAGAAAAAGCACGAGTTAGTGAGAGCAGAAAACTTACAGAAAGGAGGAAATGTTCCTCGGACAGGCTTTTTATGCTGGAGATAGACTTGAATTTGGATGAAAGTTTGACTGAACCCAGGACATGTGCGCTAGAACTCTTAAGTGCGAAAGTGAAGAGACAAATCAGTTCTGAAAATTATTTATACCTCCCATCAAAAGTAACTGCACGAATTTTCCCGCCCATAAAGGTAAGAAAATCTCCACCGTTAGATTACCATCGCGCCGTTGAACGTGGGAAGCACAGAGCCGCCCGCATTTAATGAAGACACATTTCACCTACCAAGGCTCTAAGAACGTGTCTCGGGCAGACGAAGAGTCTCTGGAACTGATAGATGACAAGGATTGACAAGCTATGATAGAGGCTTGATGTCATCAAAACCCTCCTCTCCGTCCGAGGATCCGGACAGCAAGATTTTGAGGGGCTATTGTGGGGCCAGAGAATTTATGATCCCGGTCCACTTTCCATTAGGGCCCAAGGCCTGTGCCAAGGAGAGTCGTTGTTGAGGACATGCAGCGAAAGACCAAATGGCCTAGAGATGCAGCCGAGGATGACCCTATCCTCGGCATCCCAAGGCCTAGAAGGGAAGAACGATACGTCATCAAAGGCAGCCCCCAAAGCGCTCTCAGAAGAAAATGCGAGTAGAATAAGACTCGCACGGGGGTACAGTGTGGGAGCGGTTCAAGGAAAAGACGTCACCTCCACATTAAATGCGTCAACAAACGTCCTAGCCACATTGATAGGAAAAGACCCATGAATAATGTGGTTTCGGTTATTGCAACTAACAAAAAGCGGGGGAAGGCGGCTGATGGGACAGGCACTCAAGTAGTTACTTGCCTGATTAACAGATGGAAGGTCAAGATCAACTGAGAGGGGCTATATAATGTAGGAATTCATGCGCCAAAAAGGGGGGGGGGGGAAAACCATGGAAACCAAAAGAAAAAAGGAATAATAAGAACATTAAGCTCATTGGACGAGGTCCAATGATCGGAGCCTCTCAGGCCGTGCCAGAGAGAAAGTCTTCTCAGACAAACTTAGTTCACCTCTGTGCGACCATCATGAACATCATGACTAACAACTGTCCGGTGACCAAGGCCTAACCTTTTAGCCCACTCTCTACAAATTTATTGTTTGGGCCTTTATCGTTCGAACCCAGTAAACCAATTTGGGGTTTGTTACAAATTGAGCCCTTACATACCCTTTTATATTTTGTCATAAAATTTTAGCTAAATAAAAAGTTTTTCTTTTTCTTTTTTCTTTTAATTCTCTGAATGAGGAGACTAGGGAGGAAACTTCTTTGTAGATATGAAAATTTCTCACACGCAATACGTCCCCACCACATTGAATTCAAGAAAATTTAAACAAAGCTTCATAACATCATAACTGGTTACCACAAAAATAGTGCGTCTATTGCTTCTTCTTTATCGATTTTAAAAATAATTATAAAAATAAAAAAGCAATATAGTGAAGGAGTAAAAAAGTGGTGTAATCAATAACTTTTGTGCCATCCTATTTTTTTTTTTTTTTTTTAAAGTAAGGAAAAAAAATACACTAACATAGTTTCTCTCCAAAATTTATTATAAAAGGGAAGAAAGAGCCAACAATTGTGTGTGAAAGTGTGTAAACAAGTGCGGCTATCTTTTATTATTATTATTATATTTTTTGGTGGAAGCGGCTATATTTTTCTTTTACGTGTCTTCACAATCAATCAATGCCCCAGCACCTTAGAAATTGCAAAAGGGAAGGCATGAATTTATGCTTTTATGCAAAAGAGAAATTGCAAAATCTTTTTGACCATTTTATCTGCACCACACTATGGAACAATAATATTATGCCACGTGTCTATTAATTCTTAAATTTATGCTTTCAATTTCTGTTAGCTGAAATAGTGGATTAAGGATTTGTTGGGTTGCAAGAGGTGGTAAATGGTGTTTCCGATGCATGAATTCTCCTTCTTATATGAGGGTAGACCTTAGTGTTGGGGTCCACCCTCATGTGAGACAGAGGATGCATCAGAAATACCATGTATTTTTTCGGGTTGCAAAGCTTGAGGCTTCGTTTGGTTGAGTTGTTTAACAATATGTTTTCAGTTTTTAAACAATATTACATACATTTTCACACACTTTTTCACCCACACATATTTCAAAAAAATATAAATAATATTACTAGAACAACGTAACCAAACGGCCTCTAAGTTATTAGAATTCACCTTAATTTTTATTAAAGGTTTTTTTGATAGTCTTTAAAAATGCTAATCCCTGTCTAGCCCAAGGTGAAAAGTTGATTTAAAAAGAAAAGACAAGAGAGAAGGCAATGGCACAGAGCTATACACACCAACAGATTAGGATCCGGTGCAATACCTAGGGTATTGCACTGGGTGCAATTTACCTTCTCCTCTCTCACCAATTTTTTTTACATTTTATTTTTTAAATTTTTACTTTTTACTTTTGTTAACTTTTTTTCTTAACATTTTCTAATCAATGGTTGAGATTGAGAGTTGCTTTTTGCAACTATCAATCTCAACCATTGATAGTAATTGCACTCCATGCAATACCCTAAGTTTGGCACCGAATCCAAATCCCACACCAACCATCTACCATCAAAGAGTTATATATATGTTTCCGATGCATGAATTCTCCTTCTCATATGAGGGTAGACCTTAGTGTGGGATTCACCCTCATGTGAGAGGGAAGATGCATCGAAAACACCATGTATTTTTTAAGGTTGCAGAGCTTGAGGCTCCGTTTGGTTGAGTTGTTTAACAATATGTTTTCAGTTTTTAAACAATATTACACACTTTTTCACACACTTTTTCACCCACACATATTTCAAAAAAATATAAATAATATTACTAGAACAACGTTACCAAATGGCCTCTAAGCTATTAGAATTCACCTTAATTTTTTTTAAAGGTTTTTTTTAGTCTTTAAAAATGCTAATCCCTGTCTAGCCCAAGGTGAAAAGTTGATTTAAAAAGAAAAGACAAGAGAGAAGGCAATGGCACAGAGCTATACACACCAACGGATTAGGATCCGGTGCAATACCTAGGGTATTGAAGGTATTGCACCAGGTGCAATTTACCTTGTCCTCTCTCACCAATTTTTTTTACATTTTACTTTTTAAATTTTTACATTTTACTTCTATTAACTTTTTTTCTTAACATTTTTTAATCAATGGTTGAGATTGAGAGTTGCTTTTTGCAACTATCAATCTCAACCATTGATAGTAATTGCACTCAATGCAATACCCTAAGTATGGCACCGAATCCAAATCCCACACCAACCATCTGCCATCAAAGAGTTATATATATTTTTCTCAAGAAAAAAAAGAGTTATATATATATATATAAATAAATAAATATATATATATATATATATATATATTAACTATTTAAAAAGAGCCATAGTCTTATGAATAGTATTTTTTTTTAATTCAATTAATGAGCTGCACTTTTTCTTTTTCTTTTTTTCCTTCAAGTACGCCTTTGGTTTGAACTTTTTTATTTTTAAAGTATCCTTATATGTTTACATTGTAGATACACGGCAAATATTATATACATTTGCACAAAAAAAGGTAACTCTTGTACATATTTTGCAAATGCGTACAAAATTTTCCAATTTTTATGTGTCTACAATATAAATTTATATTATAAGTACAATGTATACATAAAGATATTGTGAAAATGTTGCGACGCGTGTGTCAATTCGTTATGAGTCAAAATAATTATCATACCAAGATCTAACACAACTAAAAATGAAGGTATTGTATTATGAAAATGTCGTGATGTTTTTTTTTTTTTTTTTTAAAAAAATTTTATAATTACAATATTTTTACAACTATTGAGGTGTAAGTTCCTTATAGGTTAAAATAAGATAATAAAAATTATATTGGGACCCACCATGGTTGAAAATAGAGGTATTGTGAAAATGTTGTAATATTTTGTTGTTGTATAGACTTTTTTTTTTTTGTTGTTGTTGGTTTAGACAAATTTAGTAATCTATATATAAAAAAAGTGAATGGAAAAAGTAACCGTAGCTTCATTACAGTAGCTTTGGCTTGTTCAATTTTTAATGTTTTGCTGGCTGCTTTTTTCTTTTTCTTTTGGTTGTGAATGCATAAAGCTACAGTAAATTTGCTACATTATTTTTTGTTTTTCCAATTTGCATTGTTTCACATTATAATAAAATATTAAAACAAAAAATTGGCACAATATTTTCACAATTGTTAAGGTGTTAATTCCTTATAGATTGAAAATTTTAAAATAATAAAATATCATACTAGAATCAACCACAACTAAAAATGAAGGTATTGTGAGAAAAGAAGTGCTACATCTATAATATTTTTACAATACTTTCATAAAAAAACATGAGTGGTAATTTATTTTTGGTTCTAATTTAAACTTACTAATGAAACTACTTTTTTTCTCATCAATAGCAACCTACTACTTATGATTTGTTATGAAAATTTCATGAACATTGCATTTTTTTTTTTTTTTTTTGGTTTGAAAATGTTAAGACATCTTGTTATCGTTACAATATTTTCAAAATTGTTAAGCTGTTAATTCTTTACGAGTTAAAATAAAATAGAACAAAATTATAAAATTATTATGAAAATGTTGTGCCATTTTGTTGTGTTTTTATAAATTTTTTGTTGGTTTAATTAGTTATGTTGAGCCAAAATTTACTGTTTCACATACAAATTTCTTGGGTTAACTTTTTTATTTTTTTGTGCTCCATTTTAATTAAAACCACATAGTTTTACACACAAAAACAAAAACTCCGGATAAAAACATTTTTCATCCTTTATGTTTAGGGTAGTTTACAATTCCTCCCTAAACTTTAAAATCAAGCAATTTTTCCCTTAATATTTTGGAAAATAGCAAATATGTTATATTGTTATTCTTTCAGTTAAACCTTAATGAAAGCTTATGATTTAATTGTGTAATGTCTAAAATACTTCCACTAAATTTTAATATTCCAAAAATTTTCTTCATGTATTTTGAGTTTTAGATAGTAGTAATTCTTGGAAAATTGGAATGATGATATAAGGTGTTTTATTTGCTATCTAAAGAACATTGATTTTCTAGGTTTAAATTTTTGAAACTTATAATTTATCTAATGAAAAATTTGATGACACATGCCTTTTATTATTATTTTTTATTTTTATTTTTGTTTTTTATTTTCTTAACAAAAATCAATTGTTTATTGATGAAAGATGATGATATTTGTTATCATTCTTAGAATTTTTAGTAAGTGGATATATTGAATTTAGCAAATAATTACTAAAAAACTATTATAGTAAAATAGATATTTATATGTTAAATAGCTATCTTAACTTTGTGGTTGATCAAAATTCTTATACGAATGAAATTGTTTTATGACATAAATATCAAAATTCTTAAAATTAATATCTCTTTTGATTAATGTAAATCTCTATGTATGTTAAAAATTAAATGATTTATATCTTTATTTTATGATGCAAATAAAATCTATAATTGACCTTAATTAATACTTCTTCTTTTTTCACAACAAGTATGTGCCTTGCATGTGCTACCCTCACTAGTATATATAAAAGTGTATGAATAACCTATAAGGACCTAAAAGTTTGTAGCCCAAGTCCACCTAGAGTAATGGGTTATGCCTTTCAAACCTGGCCCAAATCAATAAAATTTGTAAGAGGAGTGAAAGAACAACAACAGTGGGCTTTACCCGAGGATAGCTACAAGGAAGAATTAGGTTTGTATTCAAAAGCAAATGAGTATCAGGCTCTACACAAGTACTCCTAAGGAGACTGAGTTTGTATAAAAAGTAGTACTATTCACTTTCTTCTCTCAATGTTCTTCATTCTGTTTCTTTTCTCTTTTTTCCGATCCCCTTTCCAATGCTCTCTCCTTTCCTTATATACCTCTACCTCTATCACATCTTCACCATCCATTTCTACCTAACCTCTCTCCTTTTTTGACACTTGTTACCTTTCATATTTGAAGAAGATTGTGGAAGGAATCTGCTTAGCTGTGGCTTATACTGTTCAGGTCACTTCCTCATCAATGCGGCTGATAAAGTTGTTGTCTATCATTTAATGTGGATGCAATAGGCTACACCAGGCCAAAAGCTTTCCTACTACCCACTGACTTCCACTCTCTTTAGATCCTAGCTCTCACTTAGAATACCACAGAGTACCATGATTCATTTCTTTTCCTCCTTGGGCTACTTCCTCCCTTGGGCCTATGGCTTGCAGCATTTCCACGTCAATGCTACGACCTTTCGACTTCATCCTTGGTCCTCGGGCCAATGTTGTGACCCTTCAACTTCATCCTCGATCCTTGTGCACCCACATAACCTATAACAGAAAAGTAACAATTAATTTTTATTTAAAAACAAATTAATTAAAAAAATTAGAAATAAAGAAGGAAGTTGATAAATAAAAAATAAATAAACAAACAAAAAAGGGATGGAAATGAAAGCAAGAGCAAATAAATTCAAATGGCTTTATGTGATCTTTGTACTCTTTTAAGAATTTTAATAGTATCACAAAATCTAATGATAATTTTATATTTGATTAAATTACAGTTAGTATCTTGATGTTTGAGTTAATACCAAGTAGGTTTAAGATATTTCAAAAATAACCAATTTCTAAACCATATGCTCTTAGAAATAAAATTTTTGTATTTAGCATATACTTCAGGGACCAAATTAGCTAGTTCTGAAATGTTTTGGACTTGTTTAGCTTTATCTCAAATCTCAGAGGTGCTAACTGTGATTTACCCTTTTTATATTTTATCATAAAATTTTAGTTATATAAAAGGTTTTTATTTTTTCTTCTTCAATTCTCTTAACAAGAAGACTAGGGAGGAAACTTCCTTATAGATATGAAAATCTCTCATACACCGTACACCCCCACCGCATTTGATTGAAAAAAGGAAATTTAAACAAACATAGGCTCGTAGTTGGTTACCACGAAAAAGATGTCTATGTACTATCCCTCCTTTATTGATTTAAAAAATAATAATAAAAATAAAAAAATCAATTTATTAGACCATTTGAAGAATCCTATGCATTTGCATCTACAAGTCTTGAATATTCAAGACATTCAGGCAACAATTTAGTGTTGCTCCTCACAACAAGGTATTCGTTAGCTTCAACATTATGGACAATCTTTTCTGATCTAAATTAAAAAGTTAGGTTTTAATTTTTACAAAACCTAATTAACTTTGAGATTTTTTTTTTTTGGGTTGATTTTTTAGTTTTTTATATTTTGAGAGGAGAGAGATATTAAAGAGTAACAAAAATGCAAATTTACCCCGTTTTTAATAAAGGTGGGTAACGGAAAACAAATAGAGCTTACATCAGGTAGGTAAAATGTCAATTTTTAAACCACAGGCAGGCAAAATGTTTTTCGTGCAAACCATAATTAGGTCAAGTGTAATTTCTCATACTCTTTAAATAAGAGTAAGTTTACTACCATAACAATTTTTACAACTTTGGCCACAACTCTCTTATGTTACGAGTTGTAAGTGGTGGAAAAAAAATGGTAAGTTCATGTAGATCCATAATTATATTACTCACAAGTCGTCACATGAACAAATGGCGGCAAAGATATGAAAATAGTCTCATTCTTTAGATGTGAGTAATGTTGTTTGGTAGAGGAGTTTGAGTAATGTTGTTTGTAGTTTTTTGAAATACGTGTGGGTGAAAAAGTGTGTGGAAATGTGTGTAATGTTGTTTAAAAACTGAAAATGTGGGTAACCGGTAACGTGCTTTTTTTCTTGATAACTTTATTCTCTTCTTTGTTGATTGATGGTGGTAATTATTTCACCATTGCTTTGTCTTGTTTTGTACTAACAATGATCAAGCTTGTTTTATAAGTTGAATATTTCCACAAAAGTAATTTTAGTTAGGCTAACTAATCAGATCTAAGTTTCATCTATAATTGAAATTGAGAAAATATCCATGTTGTGTCTTGATAAAAATGAGGCACTTCCCGACATTTGGGCATTAGGGCACTTCCCAAAATTTCTATGACGAAGGCTAAGCCTAATTGTGGCGGACTTGTCCAAATATCTAAGTAAGCGAAGGACGGGAAAGCACATCTTTTAAAATCTTAATAATTCCAATTAATCCAGGACAATGGAAAAGTTACCTGGTTTAAAAATAGTTTTAGGCCTCAAAATATATATATATATATATATATATATATCTATTTAAAAGTTTTAATAAAAAAAGAAAAAATAATTAATTTTAATATTAAAACTTTTCTGTTTATTAACCTTTATATGTTTACATTTATGTTTCAAGTAAAGTGTACAGATTTGCATGAACAATGCACAATATGCAATATTGTATAATATTCATGCAAATGTGTACAATGGTGTACATATTTATTTAATCGACAATGTAAAGTGTACCTTATCATTTGTAAATGTAAAAAACATAACTTTCCTTCCATTTAACAATAAATCACAAAAATTTTGATTAGAGACTTTTTACCTTAACTAGTTGGTATCTTCTAGATATTTTTATTGAAGGCATTTAAAGTTTAAATTCCCAGCTTCCAACTATCAAACTTGTAAATAAATTAAAAATTAAAATCACACAAATTTCAAATTGAACTTCAAGCAAATTATCAAGGAAGAATAGGCATTAAGGCAAATAATTTCTTCATTTTCTCAATAACAATCCTTGTTAACTAGTACCTTTGATGCTTTCTAGAGTCTTTTCATGTCTTTTTAAGATAATAAAACACAATTTTCAAATTATGAAACCCAAACAGAGAATTCTATTATTAATAGTATAGATTATAATATTTACCATAAAATATATACTTTATTTTTTAAACTGATTAAATGATTTTAAAATCTAATGATGAGAATTTAAAGTATAAAATACTTTTATATCTTAAAAGTACAAAAATTCAAGCAACCTTCCAAATAATTTCTCAATTAGTCCATTCTCACAACCAAATATCAAGACCTCGATCATTGTAAGCACCACCATAAAGAGAATTTGATCAAACAAAGAAAAATTGGATAAAATCATTCCCATTTATCAAGATTTAATTGCCTTTAGTTGGGCTTCCATATCCTAAAAAAAAAAAAAAAAAACTCTTTTACTTTTATCGTCGTAGGTCATATCGACATTACACTTGAATGCTAAAAAAAAGTGTGAAAACACAAGAGCTATTTAGACCCCCAAATTAAAGTTACGGCTCGATTGATTTTACTCTAACTTAATACTAAGTGCGGAATAGAGTAAATGCGAACGGATAAACAAACAAGCTACTCTAACCCATAATCATTATAACACAACAATAAAATGAAAGGTAAAAGAGTAGGGAAGAAGAATGCAAACACAAGATAACACGTCGATGTGTTATCGAAGAGGAAACTGAAGAACTCGATGAAAAACCTCTCCGCCGCTCTCCAAGCGGTAATCAATCCACTAAACAATCAGTTGGGATACATGGATTAGCAAGAGACCCTCCAAGCCTAATCTACCCGATTTACCTAAGCCCTCCAAGCTCCTACTCCAACAAGGCTTCTCGGAATCTTGTCTTGTCTAGCTCTCCGGATCCCACAACAAGCTCCATGTTGCATCTGCCTTCATTTACTTCTTCCAATGCTTCCCAACAGAACCAAAACCTCACTGAACACTCTAAAAAGGTGTGGTAAGTGTTTGGGCTATCAACCTTTCAATGGTATGGAAATGGAGAGGTAGGAGTTGAGGAAAATCCACAAGCAATTATGTAGATGATTGTGGGTATATATAACAATCTCTAACTCTCAAGGTTTGTGGCTAGAGTTTTCTCTCTGAAGCACTCCTCAACACCTGTAGGTAATGTGGGAATATATAGTGTGGGTACAGAAAATGTGTATCAGATAGCACAGTCTGGTAAAATAGAATGTTTCGTGAGTGTTTCGCGGGAAGGCCTTACCCACGAACTACTTGCAAAACACAGCTGTCTCCATCTATCCTAACTCTTCGCATTTCAGTCATATGCAGGGCACATGCATCATTTCGCGGGATGCTTAGTCGCGAGCTACCCGCGAAAACTCTTCTGTCTTCAATTGCTTGAGTCTTCACACACACTCTCTCTCTCTCTATCACACAACCCTTACAATTAAATCCCACAATAAATACAGGGTACAAAATATTGAATAAAATTACAATAAAATTTGGCACAGAATTAAAGCCAACAAAACGTATAGTTGTAAATTACAATTTTACAACACTAAATAGTAATAAAAAACTACAAAGAAACTTATAAATTTTGAGTTCTAAAATAGAATTAAAAAATAGTTAATCTAATCAATAATCAATTAGAATGTGTTTTTCTGTTTCTCCTTAGTTCTAAAACAAAATACATTTATGGTTTTCTCACATCAACGTCCATAGCCAATCACAATTGTAAGTCGCTATGACTCTATAAAATGCAAGTCCCCTTCCGTGGTTGTAACCAACTGATACGTGTTATAATTAGCGGAGATAACAATATTAGAACTAGGTAGGTATTATTGAAAAGTTAAACATAAATGACATCGTTCTTGATTTGGGTGTATTTTAAATGAGATGACATGAAGGGCTATGGGTAATTGGATATAAAGGAGTAGAAGTGCAAGAGGTGAACATGATGAATTGATATACAAAGAGTTTTGTGTGTGTGTGTGTGTGTGTGAGAGAGAGAGAGAGAGAGAGATTTTGAAACATTGAACCAAATGAAACAAATAATCTTATTTTTTTAATTAGAAAAGTCTTTTTGGTGTTAAACAAAGTTCGAAAGTGTTTTTATGGTTTATTTGTTTAAACACAATAATCTATTTTGGATTTTAGATAATTATAATTGTTATTCTGGATTTTAGATAATTATAATTGTTAAGCTGGTATGTAGAAAATAGATAAAACTCAACTTCTAGAGTCTCATGCATTCTAAATAACTTTTTGTATCCACATGTTTTTGTATAAGCATAAACGCAAGTAAGACATATAAAGCCCACCCTCCAAGGGGGTGCCTAACAACCATGAAATCAGAGAAATTATGCATAGCCTAGGTGAAATTATCAGTCCCAATCTTTCTAAAGGAAATCGGATTGATTAAAATCTCCACCCACCACCCATGTCAGATTCCACCAACTAAAAATGCCCGCCAATTCCTCCCACATCAAGTGCCGCATCCTATCTAAGTTTGGACCATAAACACTGGTAAAAGCTCACACAAGCTAATCACCTACATTTCTAATTCTACAAGACACCAAATACTGACCGACTGCTTCTTCTACTTTTTCTACCACCTACAATCCCGCATGATCAAAATTCCACTTGAGGCACCTTCAGAGCCCAAACACAACCAATCTACATAAGGATTTTGTCTCCTGCAAATAAACAATATCCACCCTCCATGTGTGCAACAAAATTTTTAATTTGAAGCCTTTTATCTTTCTCATTCAGACCTCTTACATTCCATGATAAAATCTTCAAACTCATTGGGAAATAGTCAAAACCCTATCCCTATCAGATCTTGACATTTTGCCGATGATTCACCATAATTGTTGGAGCTGAATAAACCCTTCAACTCCCTTATCCCTTTGCCTCCTGGATTCATCCCATTTTTCTGCTTGTTAGCTTCAAAAGCCCTCTCCTGTATCACACCTTCAATAGCCGACAAAAAATTCTATGCCTGTACTTCTAATCCTTTGAGAGATGTCCCAAAAAAATCATCAAAACTCTTAAATCTGCTCAGTAACCATTCAGAATTATGTCCATTAGTCCTATCAGCTTCTAACTCTTTTGGCCTGTCAAGACTCGAAAGAACTAACTGTGTCCCCCAGTGGCTTAGAAAACGGCATAAGTTCAACATTCAGAGCTTCTAAAGGTCCTTAATCTGACTTGGTACGGTAATAGGCTTAGGTTTAGTGAACGAAGGTGTGGGTTGAGACTTGAGACGAGTTGGGCTTAAAGAATGTGAGTTTTGTGTAACATAAGGAGTTGGGTTTTGTGTGTGGGTTTGGGTTTGGGTTTGTGTGATGTTGGGTTTTGCAAAAGATATGGGCTTGGGGTTTAAGAGTATTAGAATGTTTAGGCTTCCAAACCAATTTTTTCTCTAAGTTTTCTTGGTCTGAAAACCAGAATCTTCACCTATATTGGCCCATAAAACCTTCCAAATCCCATCTGAGCCTTGTTCAATACGCAGATGGCTTAAATAGTTAAATCTCGCCCCAACACTCTCAGATTCCATCCCATTATCAGTTTCATTTTAACAGATTTTCTTACTAAAATTGTGTATGATAGAGGCCCATAAAACAATTATCTTTTAAAAATCAATTATTTTGTATTAGATAAAAACTTTTACGGATTACGATCTAATGCATCCCATCTTATGTTAATAAAATAAAAAATCACTATCTGATCTTGATCACACGTTTAAGTGCCACTTATCCAAGAGCGTCTCACCCCTCACATACATACATATATATATATATATATATACTAATATTATACCCGTGCGATGCACGGCTTAATTAAGAATCATGTATAAATTAATGAAAAAAATTATTTTAAATAAAATAAAATTGATAACAAAAATAAAGTAATCTTTTACTCTTTTTTCTTTAAACAAAGTAATATTTTACTTTAAGTTATATAATGAATGCATATTATGTAAGATTAAGTTTTTATAAATAAATTCACCTCAAAAAAAAGTTTTTATAAATAAATAAAATCATATATAAGTCCAAAATTAATTGAATGGAATATTGTAGATAACTATGCAACTAATATAAAAGGAGATGCCTAAAAAAATATAAAGGGAGTTTTCATAATTAAAGCTCAAGTGCATATTTAAATGAAAAACCTTGAATTCAATAATTTTAAAAAAATAATTGAAAGCATATTTAAGTGGTAATCTCAATGTAATAGTTAAGAATTATGAACAATCCAAATCGCTAAACATTAAAAAATAAAGTAGATAAACTTACAAAAAAAAATGAATTTTTGTCTTTGAAAGTGAGGTAGGACGCATCGAATTTCACCCTATCAGAACAAAATGTGTAAATATAAACTTCAAGAAATTTTTTTGAGAAAAACTCAATACCAAGAGTATTACCAAGAGTATTGTTTGATCGAGTGTTTTGAAATCTCAAGGAAGCTTCCTTAAAAAAAAATGAATAATAAAAAAAATCAAAATTAAACAAATATCAAATAACCCTAAAAATGATAGATACTTAGACGTTCAAAATATTAATAATAAAAAAATCATGAATATGGCCTTATTATTTATAGTGACCTAAAAATCTAAAGATGGGAGTCATGGTATAATAAAACTATTATCCATAATCAGTCTTATTTATCCAACAAATGAAATTTCAACCACAGTAAACTTCAACCCAAAAAAAAAAAAAAAAAGTTGATAAGAAGTTGTTTCTATTTAAAACAATACTTTTAAGTTGTGAAAAAGTTGATATAAGCAAAAAAAGAAAAAAATCAAAATTAAAATCCAATACCTTAAAAATCAAGTTGTTAATGTTAATTACAAATTTTTCTTTTTTGTTATACCATAAAATTAGGACTGATATCGGGTCGGGTCGGGTCGGTTTTACTGCCACCCGTAACCCGACCCGATAACAATCGGGTTTATCAGGGAGAAACCCGACCCAACCCGAAAAGTACGGGTCTCGGGTCGGGTTGGGTGGTTGGATATTAGGTCGGGTGTGTCCTTTTTTTTGCAACAAAATGCATTGTTTCTACAATAAAATTGTCTCTTTCTATCTCTCTTTCTCTTCCTCTTTCTCTCTCACTCTCTCCTATGGTGGCTGAAAGGTAAAACCCTAGACGAAGAACAAGGCTGAGTCTCCCAACAAAAAAATGCTTTCAACAACAACAATAGCAACAGCAACAGCAACAGCTACGACCATTCACCACCGCCGCACGTTAGCACATACCACTCCTTTTAAGATTTTTCATTCTCGTTCTCTCTCTCACGAGGCCGCCATGTCTAGGTTCGTCTCTCTCTCTCTCTCTAGCTCGAGATTTTAGGGTTTAGTTTCTCAAATTTTGGATTTTTTTTTAAGAGTTCGAAAGGAGCTTGATTGTATGTCGCTAACTCGTTCCTCTATTTTTCTTGGAATCTTGCGAAACTCAGTGCAAATATCAGTCTTTTTTTTTTTTTTTTTTTTCTCTGGGTTCTAGAGTGTTTGATTTTTATTTTTTTTCCTGGGTTCTTAGAGTGTTTGATTTATGGTTTTTTTCTTTTTTTCTCTGGGTTCTTAGAGTGTTTGATTTATGGTTTATCTTTGCTATTTTAATGCAATATTAGCTGATTTCCTTTGTGTTAATTGAAATTATTTTAGTGTTTTTACTTTTCGATTATGGTGAATCTTAATGTATTTTAGTTTATTTGAAATAGTTCATAATGGGGTATTGGATCGGTTTCGCTTGTCTGATACATTAGTTGTGTGTGTGTGTGTGTGTGTGTGTGTGTGTGTGTTTTTTTTTTTTAAAGATTGGTCGGGTCGGGTTGGACTCGAAACCGACCCAAACCCAAGGCAGACCTGAATATTGGACCCGAACCCGAACCAAGCATCCATTCAACCCGCCCAAGACCCTTCGGGTCGGGTTGGGTCAGTCGGGTGGGCCGGGTTGGCAGAGTCTATGCTCAGTCCTACATAAAATCATGTTGTTAATTAAGGTTATTAGATTTTTTTTTTTATCCAAACATTTGATGTTTATCCAAAAAAATTAAATTAAAAAATATATATTTGGAAAAAAGTAGATAAAAAATTTATTATCAATTCCTCCCCATGAATATATCCTCCCAATGGAAGTTGTGATAAAGTTGATATAAGCAAAAAAGGAAGGAATTTATTTAAAATAAAATACCATAAAAATCCAGTTGTTAACGTTAATTACAATTTTTTTTTTTCTATTATACTGTGAAAATCATTTGTTATTAGCTTTTTTTTTTAATCCAAAAATTTGATATTTATCCAAAAAAATAGATTAAAACAAAATATAATTGAAAAAAAAAAAAGTAGATAACAAATTTATTAGCAATTCCTTCTTATTTGTATATCCTCCCAATGAAAGTCATTTTTTACTTTTATTTTATATAAATGTTTTCTTTTTATGCGCAGTGCAGTAACTAAAAAAATAAAAAAGTTGCTACTTTTTTTATAATACACTATACGTATAAAAAAAAAAAGATTAGATGGATTTGATGAAGAATTTGGATTATAACACACTACACTAAAAAATAAGGATTAGATGAAGAATTTGGATTGTAATCAAATTAAGATTTTTATCAACTTAGAAATTATAGAAGAAGAGAAATTTTATATATATATATATATATATATTAAATCTAAAAATCTAAGTGATTTATATAAAAAATTTCACGTACGATGCACGTGAAATATTAGATTTATCAATGTGGGGTCCAATAATTTGTGGCCCTAGCCCATTTTTGCATTGGGGCCCAAGGCTCGAGCCGAGGAAGAGTATAGCCGAGGATAGGTAATAAAAGTCCAAATAGTCTTGAGACACAGCCGAGAATGATTCTGTCCTCGGCATATTCGAGGTCCCCCTGGAAGGAAGGGCAAAAAAGATATAGGAACAGTGCGGGAAAAAATCTAAAATATCTATGTCAATAAAGAAGGAGACGCTGGATAGTATAACGACCAAGGACAAAGGGAAAGCTGTCATTACTGCCATTCAATACTCTGCACCTGATAGAACCACGCTCTTCAACTTTTACAACCACCCCCAAACACTTTGGGTATGGGCTGATGGGACAAATATCAGTCCTGAAAAGTCAAACCTACACGTGGACGCTGGATGAGGGATACAGGCTAGTATAAAAAGAAAAGTAAGCAATCCAGAGAGGAGGCTGGGAAAAATGGCTAAAAACCAGAGCCTCCCAGCCCGCTTCCAGGAAAAAGACTTCTAAAGCGAACACGATTTAATTATGTATGAACACCACGGAAAACCACTGTCTTGTGACCAAGGCCTAGCCTTTCAAACCCACGCTCTATAAATGATATTGTTTGGGCCTTTTTACGTACGAACCCAACATTATTATGGGTCGTTACAAATTGTGTCCTTAAAATTGGCGCCGTCTGTGGGAAGGCTTGTATCTTGGCACAGGTGGTGGGTTGAGATAATCACTCAAAACATTTCCAACAGCCGGGTGTAGTGTTTTAGCGTAAAGTCCCACTAGGGGCTACGTTTCTTCACTAGGGGCTACATTTCTTCACTAGGAGCTGCGCTTCGTAGCGTCAGCAGCGCGGATGGTTCTAGGGGCTTGGCCGAGGAGCTAATCCCCCTAAACCAAGGTCCCACGCCATAGCCGAGGGGTTAATTCCCCCAACTACTTAAAAATCAAGTTTTGGACAGAACCAAGGTATTGCATGGTCCTCGGACTCAAACCTATGGGGAAACCAACTACTTAAATATCAAGTTTTGGATAGAACCAAGGTATTGCATGGTCCTCGGATTCAAACCTATGGGGAAACCAACTACTTAGAAATCAAGTTTTGGACAGAACCAAGGTATTGCATGGTCCTCGAACTCAAGCCTATGGGGAAACCAACTCCTTAAAAATCAAGTTTTGGACAGAACCAAGGTATTTCATGGTCCTCGGACTTAAACCTATGAGGAAACCAACTACTTAGAAATCAAGTTTTGGACAGAACCAAGGTATTGCATGGTCCTCGGACTCAAGCCTATGGGGAAACCAACTACTTAGAAAATCAAGTTTTGGACAGAACCAAGGTATTGCATGGTCCTCGGACTCAAACCTATGGGGAAACCAACTACTTAAAAATCAAGTTTTGGACAGAACCAAGATATTGCATGGTCCTCGGACTCAAACCTATGGGGAAACCAACTACTTAAAAGTCAAGTTTTGGACAGAACCAAGGTATTGCATGGTCCTCGGACTCAAACCTATGGGGAAACCAACTACTTAGAAAATCAAGTTTTGGACAGAACCAAGGTATTGCATGGTCCTCGGACTCAAGCCTATGGAAAAGTCAACTACTTAAGAAGAATTCTAAGTCGCTCAGTCCTCGGACCAAATACCAGAAAAGGCTAAGGCTATGAAGGTCATTAGGAAGAGGGCAAAATGCCTTATTACTCAGCGACCTGCAGGGGCTGTTCACTTTGGGTTATACACCCTCGAATGATTACTTCTTACACGGCACCGGGCATTCAGCCATCACCTCGTTCGAGTTTGGGGTGTACAACCCATTTTCAGGTCGGTCTTATTGTATACGATGGCTCCAATAAGTTCATAATAGCATCTTTTTTCTTGATAAGGGGTTTCGGCCCTAAGTATTGTTTTCTTAGGTCAGCGTTATTATGCCAGTCAGCTCTAATAAGCTCATCATAATATCTTTTTCTTTTTAAGGGTTTCTGCCCTAAGTATCATTTGTTCAAATCAGCATTACTATGCCAGTTAATTTCAATAAGCACAGAGCAAGGTCTTTTTATCAACGGGGATTTCGGCCCTAAGCATCGTTCGGAATGTAAAAACAAAGAAAGAAGTCATATGGTAGTACGTCTATTCACGGCATAACCATTTCAGAAAGAAGAGATAGAATATACGAAATAAAGCAATGATTACTTTTATTAATATAAAAAGGTATTACAGCGTACAATGAAGGGCTTAAACAAGCCTATGTAGAAAACGAATTAAAATATATATATATATATATATATAAAAAAATAAAAATAAAACAACAACAAAACAAACAAACAGCCAGAAGTCTTTTTAAGCTCTGCTTCGAAGTCTTTCCAAATTATGCCCCAGCGGCACCCATATTGAGAGGAGGACCTCCCTTGGTGGAAGAGGAGAAGAAGAGGAAGAAGGAAAAGCATCAGGATGGATCTGGTGATGGGAAAGAAGAAGAAGGGAGGCAAAAGGAGGCACCAGTGAAGGAGGAGAGGAAGAAGCAGTGATACTTTGTCCCTGCATCGGTCCTGACTCCTAACACACTGGTGCCATGTTAGCTATGCTCATAAGAGAGTGGCTGGTATTGATAATGGGTGACCTCAGCTCAGTCGCACCAGAAGTTTGACGCGATGAGCCCCTGCTTCGGATTCTGGTTGAAAGGAGGATAAGAAGTATCTTGAGTCTCTGCCATCCTTGCCCTGACCGAGCCATTTTGAGTTTCGGAATAACATGGCATTTCTGGGAAGGGTATGGTCCCTTCATTCCCGCTCCTATCTCGAACGTATCACAATTTAAGGTGTAAACTAGCGGATAAAGTAAACTTTGGAGGAGGCTAAGGGTTTCAGATTTCAGAAGGATTAAAAGGGTCTCTGTGTTAGAGAAGTAATCTCTTGCCTTTCTTCTTATATGAAGGGAAAAACGGGAGGCATTTAATCTATCCAAATTTCCAAGAAAATCTGTAAACGAGAATATACCCATTCCACTTCCCCACATCGTCAATAACCGTCGAATTTAAATGGTCTTGTAAAGGGAAATCATTAAAGGCGCGTTTAGAATAATGAAACGACGGGAGCGCACCGTGTGTAAATCTAGAAGAATGTTTCGTAGCCCGGCACCTTTCCTAAGCAGATGGAGAGACACCAACATTAATGAAGGACAGAACTAAACGAACCGTAATAAAGGCTTGGCATCACCAAAACCCTCCTCTCCGACCAAGAGGTCGGACAATAGGATTTTGAGGGGCTATTGTGGGGTCCAATAATTTGTGGCCCTGGCCCATTTTTGCATTGGGGCCCAAGACTCGAGCCGAGGAAGAGTATAGCTGAGGATAGGTAATAAAAGTCCAAATAGTCTTGAGACACAGCCGAGGATGATTCTGTCCTCGGCATATTCGAGGTCCCCTTGGAAGGAAGGGCAAAAAAGATATAGGAACAATGCGGGAAAAAATCTAAGATATCTATGTCAATAAAGAAGGAGACGCTGGATAGTAAAACGACCAAGGACAAAGGGAAAGCTGCCATTACTGCCATTCAATACTCTGCACCTAACAGAATCACGCTCTTCAGCTTTTACAACCACCCCCAAACACTTTGGGTATGGGCTGATGGGACAAATATCAGTCCTGAAAAGTCGAACCTACACGTGGACGCTGGATGAGGGATACAGGCTAGTATAAAAAGAAAAGTAAGCAATCCAGAGAGGAGGTTGGGAAAAATGGCCAAAAACCAGAGCCTCCCAGCTCGCTTCCAGGAGAAAGACTCCTAAAGCGAACACGATTTAATTATGTATGAACACCACGGAAAACCACTGTCTTGTGACCAAGGCCTAGCCTTTCAAACCCACGCTCTATAAATGATATTGTTTGGGCCTTTTTACGTACGAACCCAACATTATTATGGGTCGTTACAAATTGTGTCCTTACAATCAACTTATAAATCATATCAAAATATAAATCAAATTAATTTACTAAAAATCACGTACGATAATTATATACTAATATACTTACTAATATAATTAATATACAATAATTAAATCATAATATATACTTATTAATATAAAACTTAACGTTAATAAAAAAATAGTTCATTATCCATTGTAATTTTTATTAATATATATTAATTTTTACAAATTAATAAATAAATCATATTAATATTTGAGATCATATGCACGTGAAATATGATTTATATTATTTGATATAAATCATATCTTTATTACATTTTTATGAAAAATCTAATAAAGATATGATTTATATCTAAGACTCTATAATTCGGGTTGTAAGGACCAGATTTGAATTCCTAACCCAACACGTGGATGGACTTAGACTCCAAAAAGCCCAAAACAATGAATTTATAGAGAATGGGTTAGAAAACTGGGTTTTAGTTAACCAAACAACGAGTTAGATAGATTTGATGACAAAAGAATAAAAATACACAAGTGTAAACTGAAGAAAAAACGTTCTCGGTAAAATCCGAGGACACTGGCTCTTATATAAAGTTCTTAGGTAACATTACAAATTTGATTGTAGATTGCTACAGTATTTCTTTCCTAGATTTTCCGATCTCCCTCTCTTACTACCCCCCTCATTTTTTATATTGCCTTTCCTTTTCATATCCACCCCCTACGTGCTTGCCAGACGGTTGATGTGGATACTTGTCCCATCAGCACTCCCTATAAGTCCTTATGTAGTAGCTGTAAGGCTGAAATACACTGTTTAGGTATCACCTTTACATTAATGCGGCCAGGGAGTTAGCTATAGTGCATTTAATGCGAAGGTAGCAGCTTTCTCTTTAAATATTTTAGGACATCTCCCTGTCCTGAGTTCTCGTAATGCTTATCCATTTCAACTAGGTGTTTCTATGACATTTTTTCTAACGACAGGCCACTTCTACTGACCTCGGCCTTGGTTAGCCGAGGATACTTTCATCCTCGGCACAACTCCTAGGGTAGTTATGATCTCTACTGACTCCTCCTTTTGTCATTATGGGCCCTTTTGACAGCGATTACCCCTTCTTGGACGCCTTTAGTCCTCGGCTTGGGCTTTAGGCCTATCATATACCCAAATGACGGGCCCCGGGGCCTAAGGCCCTTACAATAGCCCCTTGAGATCCTTCTTTCTAGATCTTCAGGAAGAAATGAGGATTTTGATGTTACTATAGTTGCCCTGTGTTCCTTGCCTCTCTCTTCTACTAACAAAGGATGCCTTTTTAACTGCCCAAGGCACGTTTCTGGCATTACGGCACTCGAGACGTGCCCTCATTAAATTCTTATGGCTTCTTGTTCCCCACATTCTACGGCGTGATACACATCCAACGGCTGATACTTTCGTTGGGTACCGAGCGGGAATTTTCCCACTTCTAGCTTTTCCCTTTATATAAATACCTCTCAAATCAACTTCTCCTCTCACTTTAGCATTCATTTCGTTTTAGCGCACATACCCTGAACCTACACACCTTTTCAACTCACTTGAGCCCTTACAAATACTAAAGACCTGTCCGAGGATACCTTTATTCTTTCTGTAAGTCTTCTTGAACTTTTACTCTTTAATTTTCTACACATTCCTCTTCTCTTCATATTCTTTCTTTTTCTCCTCGGTTCTAACTTCCTCTCTCAATCTCTTTAGTTTTCCCAGCCTTTTCTAGAAATGGGTAGATTTAAGAGCTTAGTAGATTCTGAGGAGGAGATGGCAAATTTTAGGGCAATGTATAGGATACCTTCAAGGGCGGGCACTAGGTACTGCAAAGAGGGACAATGGTACACAGATAGGAAAGAGGGAGAGGTATTTATCCCTATGATTGCCTTCATAGAAGGCAGGATGAGAATTGCCATGGATGTTGTCACCAGAGACTACCTTAGGGCTTATAGGTTAGTTCCTACCTAATGTGCCCCAAATATGTTCAGAATACTAGGGTGTGTAGATGCCCTCAATGAAAAAATAGGTCTAGGGTTAACCCACCACGATGTCAACTAGATCTACAACCTCCACCACGTCACTGGGCAAGGGTATTACCTTAAGTCTAGATACCTTGAGGTTAGGCTTATCCAATGCCTCCCTGACTCCAATAAAGGCTTAAGCAAAGACTTCCTAATTATATCAGGGGACTGGCATAATGGCCTCCCTTGTCCGACGAGGGAGGGTGAACCAGGTGGGACCTTAGGCTCAGATTCGCAATTTCAAAGTTGTTTCACTTTTCTTTTTCCTTGATTTATGTAGGTATTTAAGGTTTCTTTTGACTTGTATTTCACTAATGTTATCTTCTTGGCTTTCTTGATGATCTTGCAGACTCACACTCTATTGTCCCCAACTTCGGTCTCGTAAACCGGGTGAGTTTAGATAAGATCTTAAAGGTCGGGGTCTTCATCCACTCTGATGATCAGCTTAAAGCCGCTCACCTGATATTGGGTTACACCCCAATTTCTAAGACTTTCCTAGCACCTAAGTGCGTTATTAAGGCGAACGACCCACACTTACAAAGGATCAATGTAGCCACACCAGGTTTCCTTCTTTGAAGGTATACCAAAAGCAGAAGCCCCGTCACCACAACAAACAACCAGAGCAGCTACTTCGTCTCGCCCCATCAACACAGAAGAGGAAGAAGTGGTAGAAGTAGTTGATTTTGAGGACGAATTTGAAGTTTCAACCAAGCCTTGTCCATGGAAACTTCAGTCCTTGATCTTGGCCCACCATTCTCACCAATAATCGACGAGATGGGTATTCAGCGCTAACTAAAGTCCAATCTGCTGGATTTGATAGAGTCTTAACCCAAGAAGGATGCACCTAGGAGGGTGACTCATACCAAGCCTCTCACTCCTCCACCTGCTTTGCCCTTCCAAACGGCCGACCTAAAGAGGAAAAGAGAGCAAAAAGGGAAGGAGGTGATGGGAGCTAGACAAACCCTTCCCCCTCGTGAGGACGAGGTTCAAAAGGCATCTAAACAAGCCAAAACGGGGCAGAAGGGCGCCGAGAAGAGAAGCGACCCCCAGATAGGGCCTCCGTCCTAGCTCCCAACCCTAATGCTGAACAGGGAACCTCTCCTTACCAATACCTCCATCCACGATTTCCAAGGAGGAACAGCCGGTTACATTGCAGATGCGGTGGACTAGGCTTTATTGCTTCCCAAGGATATGGCCAAGCTGCGAGGCATGAGGAGACATGAGGTCTTCCTCAGTCTTAAAAGATACATCGCCATGGTATGTCCTTTTCCTTTTTCCTTAATCTGTTTTCTTTATCCTCTTTCTCTAATCCTTGTCTCTTTCCTTGGCAAGCTATTCAGGCCTCCTTTCGAGCAAAGGAGATGGCCAATTACTGCCATAGGCAAATGAAGGAAGAGGAAGGAAGGCGTATCGCCGCCGTGGAGGCCTTTCAAGTGGCCGATAAGGGCCTCCAAGAGCACAAGAAGAGGCTGCAGGAGGAGGAAAAAGAAAGAAAATACGCGGCAGTCGCTTATGAAGATGTTGAAAAGCAAGCCGAGAACCAAAGGCTGCTACTGCGCAGTGCTGAGGACCAGCTAGCCTCCTCCAAGACCCAAATTACTGCACTAAAAAAGAAATTGGAGGAGGTTGAGAAGGCTAAGGCTCTAGCCGAGAACGCCAAGGAAGAGGCAAAGAAAGCCAAAGAGGAAGCAGAACAGCATGGATACGATGTTGGGGTGGTCGAGACAGAGGACGCCCTTAGGGCCGAGGTCCCTGCCGTATGTAGGACGTACTGTGCCCTAACATGGAGTGAAGCACTCAATCAAGCCGGGATTGAGGCTTCTGCCATGCTCAGGAAAGCTGAAAGTATCTACTACCCTCCAGCCATACGCCCTTCAAGCTCTGCAGACTCCAAGGCCGACCCAGTGTCCTCAGAGGCCGGTGAAATTCAAGACAACCCACCTAAGGCTCCTCTTGTAGCCAACACTTCCTCGGAGGAGACAGAGTAGGCCAAGGGTGTTACCAAGGCAGGGGATGTGAATAAGGGAGTAGTCTAAGTCTTTGACCTACCCCCAATGGCCCCAAAGGATCCCCCACAAGGAAAAAGAAGCCTTTCAAAACATGGAGTTGGTGTTGGCAACCCTCTCCATAGCCTCAAAAGAGGACCCTTAAGACAAAACCAAAGTGCCCTCCACGGCAGCAAATACCCAACCTCCCAAGGATTCAAAAGAAAAACTTGTAATAAGAATGAAGCAATAGGTCACCCTTATTTCTTTTCTCTTTTTTTGTTTTCACAATTTGTAATCAACTTGCCCTTTGTATTTGATTTGCCTTTTTTTAAGATTGTTATTAATGAAAGTTGTGGGTGTTTTCTTTCTCCCTATGATTTACATACTGAAGTTGATATGATTTCTATTTTAGCTAACCCTTAATAAAAATAATAATGAGGTAGCACTTCTCTCACTAATCCACTTGAGTAACAGTGTAATTGTCCCATCAACAAGTTCACAAGGTCAAAGGGATAGTCAACTTTTACACAAACACAGTGTAACTTCCAAAGACGGGCTTGTTGGACAAAACCGTTATTTGGGCTCACAATTTATTTGTGTGGTGGGTCTGGGTATCCTACCTTGGGTTGTTCTAAGCTTAGGGACCCAATGGGGTGTTGTAAAATAGCGGAAGCTTAAATTACCAAGATTGATTGTGAAAATATTTTAGGCTTGAGAAAGATCTCCAAACTAATCAATAGGAAGGAAGAAAATTAATCCAAAAGAAAATAGACACAAAACACCAAGATTTACGTGGTTTGGCAATAGCCTACATCTACGGGTGACGATGAACAAATTTTGCTATAACAAATTTCGGATAATACGAATTGGTGTAGAGGCACTCTCACAAACCTAAATCCCAAATACACCCAAATAACTCTCTCCCACAAATATAACTAAAGAACCAAATACGAACCAAAGGTTCACAAATACCAAATACCAAATACGAATTGTGCACAAACCAAAGAGAGAGCCACAAATCAAATCCAAACGTTGCAATGCACCAAGAGAGAGCAAATCACCAAACCACAGAACCAAAACCAAGCGGTAACAAATCTCTCTCACTATTCTAAATTGCAACCCATAAATATTAAATAACCAAACAAAGAGAGAGCCTTTTTCTCACACACTCTCCGACTCTTTGTAGCAGCAGCAATCTACTTATATAGGAGACTTAAGTTGGCTAGCATATCCAAAACCAAGAAGAACTAGACTTCTTTTCCGCACACACAAGGAGAATCACTCATATTCCAAAAAGAATTCCAAATCAAGTAGTAGACAAGACTTCTAATAGAACTTGATAACTTCAAACAATAGTAACCCAAAAAGAGTAAAATTCCTTCCTTATCCAAATCCAACAAGGAGTTGAACTCCTAATTCAAGCCATATTCTACATGGGGGCACTTCCCTCTCTTCCTCTATGTTTTCTTCTTCTTAAATCCTCTCTTTCTCTCTCCTCTCTTTTCCCAAAATTGCATCCCCTTCCCATTCATTCGTTTCTCCTATTTATAGCCTTTGTTAATGGGGTGATCATCATTATCTTCTCCCTTAGTGCAAAGAAAGGTCCAATGTCGATGAACTTAAGTGGATTTTTAGGTACGAGTGGCTTTGGGAACGGTTCCTACTGCAGCAAATGTGTTTGGCAGTAGAGTTTCCTAAGGTTCTGCCGAGCACTTAAATGGCGATGTGATCGGGCATGTATATAGAGCCTGGAAATGGTTTCCCGAGTAGCATGTGAGCGGGGCGTACGCAGTTCGCTTTTTAAGTATTCGGACAACACCCAGTTCAGACTGGTAGTTATTGTGGGCTTGGGCCGGGGCTTTTGTTGGTGAGAAGGTTGGACCCCTGACCCATATCATTAATTCAAGGCCCAAGGCCCAAATGAACTTGGACATTAGGTGTCGTACAATAGCCCCCCCTTGATTTGTCCTCGGCTCCCGGGGACGAATCAAGGAGCCAGAGAGGCAGTGATGTGCCCGAGAAATGTTTTGCGTGGTTACAGTGGTACATAAATACGTTCCTCAAAAGGCACGTTGCTTCAGACCCTCTGGTTCTGCTGTCATTATTACCTGGCAGTTCGCAAACCGAGGCGCGTGTATGGATTGCTCTGGGTATTTCTAAGGTCACTCCCTTTTACTTCATCATTGCTCACCAACTGATGCTATTCCTTAACTCTTATAAATAGTTCACCTTAATCCCTTTTCTCACTTTTCACTCTCTATTACTCCGAAATTTCTCTCTGCCGAGCATTCTCCTACGTTCCAGTCCACTAACCTAGAACCCTCCTCTCCCTTAGAGCTAGAAGTAAGTCTTCTTCCCCTTTCCTTTGCTTTTATTTCCCTCCCTAGAGCTTTTCTAATTTCTAGGCTTAGGATGGGTTTTGCTTATCTTTTGAATGCCGGAGTGCCTTTAGCTGCTTTTAGGCAAAACTTTAGCGTCCCTGATGATGTGGAGATGGCTTATTGCCATGAAAGTGAGATCGCCCTCCACAGAGGGGCAGGCACGACCTTTTTCCCATTGATGTCTATCCTAGAGGGCGGGGTTAGGTTTCCCATAGACCCGCTCCTACTTAACACCCTTAGATACTACGGATTGAGTCCCGACCAACTTCCCCCCAACTTTTACCGGGTAGTGAGTTGTGTGGGTAGGCTAAACCAAACGTTTGGTTTGCAACTAGAACATCACGACGTAAACCACGTGTACAGCCTTTGTGGAAAAAAGAAATCAACTTACTACTTAAAGACTAGAGATACAAGGGTACGGTTGATTTCATGTTTGCCGGACTCTAATAGGAATTCCGCCGGGGAATATATTCGAGTGTGCGGGGGTTTGCCGGTGACATCCCTCCCTTTTGTCACGGCACGAAGTTGGTTCGTCTTAACCTTTAATTTTTCATATCCCTTAATTTTGTAACTACTTTATTTACTCTAACCTTGATTCGTTCTCTTTTGCTGCAGACGGTTCAATGTTCACCCCGGATATTAGAATAGTTCACATTCGGGACCTGAATTTCATGCTAAGGTCCGAAATCTTTGTGCACTGGGACGGGCAACTCCGCGCGTCTCACCTTATTCTCGGCGTGGATCCAGTGTACTCCACTTGGCAACCTTTCAACTAAGCCCTCATTGTTGATAGTTCGCTCCTTTCTTACGTAGATGTTTGGCACGCGAACTTCCTCCCTCCCAACTTTACTGTAGGCGAAGCCCGAGACCTCGGCCCGTGATACACTTGCTCGGATGAACTTGCACCTATAAGGGACGAATCAGCCGAAGCAGCATCCAGATATCTCCGGGAACGTGCTCACGAGGCTGTTCAGCGTGAAGTTGTACTAGCTGAAACCGAGAATCCAGTTCAAGTAGCCACACAAGAAGCCGCGGAATCTAGTGACTCTTCTAGGACACACTCTGTTCCCGAAGACATGGTGACCAAAAAGACCCTAACCATCAGCTGTTTCATTCCTGGGGCAAGCCAGGCCATTCAGTAGCAGCAGCCACCTCAAGGGCGCGTCCCGGCTCCTCTCGCTCACCTTCCATCTCTTCCTCCTTCCGAGCGACAACGTAAGAGACAAAAGATTGCCGATCTATCCTCCACCGGCCTGGGAGGGGGTCAAGTCCAAATTTCCCACCAACCTTCTCGGGGCATCACTATTCGGGAACCCCCGACCCAGGTTGGAACGAATGTGGCCTCATCCTCCAGACCGGCGCAGCTATGGCAACCAACGTTCGAGCTAGATGGCACGCCCCTCCCGGCTAGTGCAAACGTCTGGGAATGGGAGAAAAGTGAAGGGGGCCGTGTTACCCAAAGCTTGGTCCATGGTCTCCTTTTACCTGAGGACACGAGTGCGTTTGCTGATGGGACCAATGAGTCCATGGGGAGAAGACTCCAATGGCACACTATCGCGATAAGTTCTCTTCCTTTGCACTCTTATTTTTTCTTTTGTGCACATTCTTTTATTTTTCGTGTTCGTTGTAACATCAAGTTACCTTGCGTGAATAATGTTGTCTTTAACAGGTCGCCCAACTAGCCTATATACTGAACGAGAGGGTGGATGACCTTACCGAGGAGGTTGATCGGGAGAAAGCTGGTAGGGAGGAGGCCGTAAAAACAACTAAGGAGAAAACAAAAACTGCTGAATCAACTGAGAAGAGGGCCGCTGCTGCTGAGAAATCCCAGGCCTCGGTAGAGAAGAGATCGGCGGAGCTGGTGATGCGACAAAATGAAATGGATGTGAAGTTGGCCGAAGCAGCGAGCTTGAACTCTACTCTGTCTGAAGAAGTTGCTGATTTACGAGCGGCCCTTGATGCTTATGAGAGTAAATGGTATGATGAGGGGTTCGCTGACGCAGAGAAGGGCATGGAGCCGGTAATGATGCAAGCTCGGCAAATATCTTTCTGGGAGGGCTGGATGGCTGCTCTACAGGCTTTAGGGGTGCCCGAGGACTCCCCTCTTAGGGACCCTAGCCAGATTCCTATTCCAGATTCTGCCCCTGCCACTCAGAACCCAACCGGTCCAAACAATGAAGAGGAGACGGATAGCTTGAGGGAGCTGGTGGAGCAGATTGATGCCCACGTGGAGATGATCGAGATAAAAGCAACCAGCAACCCTCCTACTGAAGGCCCTCATGGTAAAGATGTTCATCTCCAACCTCCTGTACCCGAGCAGCACTCCGCCGAGATGACCTCCGAGACACAACCCGTGGATCTTTCCTCCTGACTGCCGAATCTGCTCTACTTTACCTTTATTTGTTTTTATTTTCACAGCTTTTTATTTTAAGTTGGTTTGCCCATGTCGCCGAGCTGTGGCGACTAAACGGTTATTTTCTGGTTTTTTTACTAAACAGCTTACTTAATTTCTGGATTTGAACTTAATGTCACTAGGTTTTGGTGATGAAATAATTGATTTATCATGCTTAGATTTGATTTGGGTTTGTTTGCCAATCAGTTACCTTAATCGTTTTTGTGATTATGCATGTATATTTTAGCCTTCTTATGCATGCTTCAAAGTTTCTGTGCATGCATGTATGGTTTTCCCTCGTTCGGTGATAGGGATCGAACCGAGAAGTCGGATTATGCTCTTTGGAAATTCTAAGTAAGGTTTCCACTTGCTCGGTGATAGGGATCGAACCGGGAAGCAGGCTCCTGTCCTTAGAAAATTTTGAGTAAGGTTTCCACCTGCTCGGTGATAAGGATCGAACCGAAAAGCAGGCTTCTATCCTTAGAAAATTTTTGGTAAGGTTTCCACCTGCTCGGTGATAAGGATTGAACCGAGAAGCAGGCTTCTGTCCTTCGAAAAGTTTTAGTAAGGTTTCCACCTGCTTAGTGATAGGGATCGAACCGAGAAGTAGGCTTTTGTCCTTAGAAAATTTTGAGTAAGGTTTCCACTTGCTCTGTGATAGGGATCGAACCGAGAAGCAGGCTTCTGTCCTTAGAAAATTTTGAGTAAGGTTTCTACCTGCTCGGTGATAGGGATCGAACCGAGAAGCAGGCTTCCGTCCTTAGAAAATTTTGGTAAGGTTTCCACCTACTCGGTGATAGGATCGAACCGAGAAGCAGGTTTCTGTCTTTAGAAAATTTTGAGTAAGGTTTCCACTTGCTCGGTGATAGGGATCGAGCCGAGAAGCAAGCTTCCGTCCTTAGAAAATTTTGGTAAGGTTTCCATCTGCTCGGTGATAGGGATCGAACCGAGAAGCAAGCTTCTGTCCTTAGAAAATTTTGAGTAAGGTTTCCACCTGTTCGGTAATAGGGATCGAACCGAGAAGCAAGCTTTCGTCCTTAGAAAATTTTGGTAAGGTTTCCACCTGCTCGGTGATAGGGATCGAACCGAGAAGCAGGCTTCTGTCCTTAGAATTTTTTTTTTAACTGCTTGAATTTCCTTAGCTTCCCCCGTGTCTATCAACCGGACATAGTGAATAAAAAGAATTGGTTGGGCTGGTACGAACTAGTTGCATCGTTATCATATGAGTGAGTACAACATACATTTTTCCGTGCATGGATGGTCAATGATAAAACTTCTTAAGATTATAAGCATTCCAAGATCGGGGCAATGGTATTTCATTCATGTCTTCCAGATAATATGCCCCCACACCTGCAATGGCTATAATTCTGTACAGTCCTTCCCAAGTTTGGGCTAACTTCCCGGCATTTGTATCTCGCATGCTTCCTACTGCCCTTCTTAGTATCGGGTCTCCGACGTTGAATTCTCTCACCCTTACATCTCGGTTGTAACGCCGGGCAAGCTTTTGTTGATACTCCGCTAGTCTTATAGCCGCTGTTTCTCGATATTCTTCAAGTAAATCTAGGCGCTCCATCAGCTAACCATCATTCTGGGACGTATTGAATCCTGAAACTCATGCGCTACATAAGTTGACCTCGGTTGGTATCACGGCTTCAGCCCCGTATGTGAGAGAGAATGGGGTTTCACCCATGGACCTCCGAGGAGTTATCCGGTATGCCCATAAAACATTGGGTAGTTCCCCGGCCTAGTTGCCCTTCGCTCTTTCTAGCCTTCGCTTTAAGCCGTTCACGATTACCTTGTTCACGGCCTAGCTTGGCCATTGCCCTGGGGATACGCCGGAGTAGAATACCTGTTCCTGATGCCGAAATTGTTGTAAAATTTGCAGAAAGCTTGGCTGTCAAACTGCAACCCGTTATCCGATATAAGGGAGTCCGGAACCCCAAACCTGGTGATTATATTCTTCCATACGAACTTCTTCACATCGACATCCCGGATATTGGCCAGAGCCTCTGCCTCTGCCCATTTGGTGAAGTAATCGACGGCTACCAAAATGAATCTTCAATTGCCCATTGCTCGGGGAAAAGGCCCGAGTATGTCCAGCCCCCATTGTGCGAAGGGCCAAGGATTGCTAATTGGGTTCAAATGCCCGGCAAGCTGGTGTATCAGAAGGGCGTGCTTCTAACACTGCTCACACCTCCGAACGTATTCCGCGGCATCCTTCTGTATCTAGGGCTACCAGAATCCCTGAGTCATTACCTAGTGTGCCAATGACCGTCCCCCTACATGGCTGCCACATACCCCTTCATGCAACTCAGCCAGGAGTTAGCCTACTTTATCTGGGTGTAAGCACAGAAGATATGGTCCTCCGAATGACCTACGATAGAGTTTCCGGTATATGGACAACCAATACTGAGCCACTACCCTACGGATCTTGTTGGCCTCCTTCTCATCGCCCGGAATTCGGTCATTGGCCAAGAAATCTATGATGGGATCCATCCAACTCGATCCAAGTGTTGTGACTACTGTGACTTCGACTCTCGCAGCCCCCTCATTTCCTGCCACCGTAATGCTGGGCTCGGGGACGAGTTCTACTCTGATAAGTCGGGGAATATCCTTGGCAATTGACGATGCCAGAGTGGCGAGAGATTCGGCATGTCTGTTCTGTGCTCGGGCCACTTGAATCGCCTTTTCCATACAAAAGTTGTCTATAACCTACTTCACCAAGTCTAAGTATGCTTTCATTCGAGGATCTCGAGCCTCAAAACTCCCCTGCACCTGGTGACTATGAGCCTTGAATCCGAATAAACTTCTACATCCCGGGCTTCTAACCTTGAAATTGCCTTCAGCCCGGCAAGCAAAGCTTCATACTCTGTCTCGTTGTTGGAGGTGTTAAATCCCAACCTGAACGAATACTCCAGGAGAATTCCCTCCGGGGTAATTATGACTATCCCGGCTCCGGCCCCTTTGGCGCTGGAAGCCCCATCCACATGTACCTTCCACGGGCGATGTTCCAACTGACAGACCATCTCCCCTTTAGGAGAGAATTCTGCTACAAAATCAGCTAATATCTGCACTTTACTGCGCTTCTCGGCTTATACCTCACATCGAATGTCCCGAGCCGTGTCCCCCATTTAGCTCTTCGCCCCGTGAAATCAGATCTTTTCAATAATGATTGTAGGGGATGTTCGGTTAGCACATATACGGTATGAGCCTGAAAGTACTGAGGCAATTTCCTGGTGGCATGCACTAGGGCCAGCACCAATTTCTCCAATGGCAAATACCTGGTCTTGGCGTCAACTAGGGTCTTGCTAATATAATACTCGGGCTGTTGTACTCCCCGGTCTCTTAAAAGCACAGCACTTACAGTATGGTTGGATACCGAGAGGTACATAAACAGTTCCACTCCGGGCTCTGGTGCACTCAACATCGGAGCCTGTACTAAGTACTCCTTGAGGTTCTGGAAAGCCGTTTTCACATTCATCATCCCATCAAAATCCCTTCCACTTCTTCAAAAGCTGATAAAATGGACGGCAGCAATCTGAAAATTTTGAGATGAACCGGTTGAGAGCGGCCAGCATCCCGGTCAACACTTGTACTTCTTTCGGATTGCTCTGTGATCGGAGATGCTTCACGGCCTCTATCTGGTCAGGATTGACCTCTATCCCCCGGCTGGTGATCAAGTACCCCAAAAATTTGCCAGCCCCTACTCCAAAGGCACATTTTTCTGCATTAAGACACAATTTGTGCTTTTGCAACACCTCAAACACCCCCCGGAGATCCTCTACATGCCGTGCATCTTGCTTGCTGTTTACCACCATATCGTCGATATACACTTCGACCGTATGCCCAATTTTATCCCGAAACATCCTTGTCATCATCCGCTGGTATGTCGCCCCTGCATTCTTTAGCCCAAAAGGCATCACGGTGTAATGATAATTAGCATCGGGGGATATGAATGCCGTTTTTTCCTGGTCTTCACCAGCTAGGGCAATCTGATGGTACCATTGAAAAGCATCCAGGAAACTCATCATCGGGTGCCCGTAAGTGGCGTCCACTAATTGATCAATCTTTGGCATGGGGAACGGGTCCTTTGGGCATGCTTGGTTCAAATCAATGAAATCCACACAAACCCTCCATTTGCCGTCTTCTTCCGGACAACCACGGTATTTGCCAGCCATTTCGGGAAAAAGGTCTCCTTTATTGCTCCTGCCTCCTTCAGCTTCTCTACCTCCAGTCTTACTGACTCAACATGGTCTTTGGCCGACCTTCTCGGCTTCTGCTTCTTCGGGGGATATGAAGGGTCTACGTTAAGCTTGTGGACGATAACCCGGGATCTCTCGGGAACTTCATAAGGGTTCCAAGCGAAAACATCCATTCTTTGAATTAGAAACAGCAATACTTGGACTCTTTCCTTATTACTCATGCTTGCTCCAACCTGAAAATATTTATTAGTGTCCGGTAGTATTTTTACCTTTACTAACTCCTCAACGCAACCAGCCCCTATTCCTTCTCGGGGCTCTTTTGATTGCTATAAAGGGTTTTTCTGGGATGCATCTTCCTATTCAACATGCTCCTGTTCGGACCGCCCAGTCTCCTCGTCTCTTACCAGTCGTCCAATGATCTCTCCCTGACTGACCTGATTCCCCTGATTCCAATTCACTACAACGGTAAGACACTATCTGGCCGCTTGCTGGTCTCCTCTTATCACGGTGACACCTTGCTCGGTTGGGAACTTAATCTTTACATGTAGTGTTGATGGGACAGCCCTCATTGAATGGATCCACGGTCTTCCCAGAATCGCAGTATACGGGGAAAATGAACTTACTATTGTGAATGTCATTGCCACCTCTTTCCCTCCCATAATCACAGAAAGAGAAATTTGCCCCTCAGGAATCACTACTTTGTCGTTGAACCCAACTAAAGGTGAAGTGTGCTTCATCAGGTCCTCCTTCCTTAGCCTGAGTCCCTTGAACAGATCAGGGTACATTACGTCGGCCCCACTTCTCTGGTCTATCATCACCCTTTTTACCAAGAAGCCGCTTATCCGGGCCGTGATAACTAATGCGTCATCATGTGGCTGGATCGTCCCCTCCAAATCATCATCGTCAAATGAGATGGGCTCCCGTGCAAACTTCATCTACTTACCCGGTGACTGTAGATTCAGGTTACCCTCTACCGGTACTACTGTCAACATTCCTTTCCTCCTTCCTGCAATGAGCTTCTCCGGGGTAACATGGATTACTTCAATCACCCTACAGGGGGTGGGAGAGGGTTCCCCCTTTGCCGAGTATCTTGCCCTACGACTTTGTCCCCCGAGTATCGACACTTTACTTTTGCTCTGCAGCCGATCATCCTCTAATCGTTTATATTCCTCGATGCGTCTCATAAGCTGCCGCATGCCTTCGGGAGGCTTCTTGGTCAACGACTCTCGTAACCCGGAATCCTCGGGCAACCCCATCTTGAAAGTGCTTGCTGCGACCCTTTCGTTATCCCCACCTATCTCATTGTATAGCTCCCAATACCGGCTGGCGTAACTATGGAGGGTCTCTCTCGCCCTTATTTTCATTAAGAGAAGCGCGTCTACTTGCTGAGGTACTCGGCTACACGTCACAAACCGAACGTCGAACTCCTGAATTAGCTCGGAGTTTCCGTAACTCGTTAAACCACCTCAGAACAATTGGTCCCAGACTCGAAGGAAATACCTTACACATCAACACATCATTATGAGTATGCAAAGACATTATCTAAATATAATGGCTGAAGTGTTCTACCGGATCAATCTTCTCGTCATAGTAGTTAAACGGTGGATGGGTAAACCTGTTTGGCATCTCAGCTCGCTCGATTTCGTTCGAAAATGGGGACCGAGCTGCTTTTCGCAGAGCGCGACTCATGGCATCCATGGTAGCATTCCGAGGTCGCCTTTCTTCCGGGAAGAGTAAGTCCCTAACTTGATTTTCCCAAGAATGTGAATGGTCTCGACGTTGGCCCGATTCCCGGGAGGGAGACCGGTTCCTATTTCGTCAAGACCCTCTCGAATGCAAACAGTCTCGGTACCGATGGGATTCTCGGGAATGTGAACGACTTCACCGTAGTCGTGGTCCGAACTGATTAGATCCCTCTCCGTATCTATTTCCCTCAATTCCAACCTCCTGTTGCCGGTCATTTCTGTCTCCTTTCCAGTGCCTACCTCTCACCTCCAGTTGCAAACCCCTGACTAGTCTACGGAGCCGTTCAAGCTCTTTATCCCATTCCTCCCTCTGCCTACGTCCCGTAGCACCAGAAACCATTCGTTGGGTTTGGTACGACCCCTCTCCTGTGCCGGACACTTCTTCTTGTTGGTCGTACTCTCTATCTTCTCATTCTTTTTGTCTGCGCTCTTGCCAACTTGACCCCCGAGAAGACCTTACGGATCCGGTTTCCGCATGGTCCCTCGATTGTCTTTCAAACATTTTCTCCGACCTCGAGTCCCTCTACAACCACAGCGTTATAGGAGAGCCCCACGGTGGGTGCCAATTGTAAGCTCCAAAGACGGGCTTGCTGGACAAAACTGTTATTTGGGTTCACAATTTATTTGTGTGGTGGGTCTAGGTATCCTACCTTGGGTTGTTCTAAACTTAGGGACCCAATGGGGGCATTTCCCTTTCTTCCTCTATGTTTTCTTCTTCTTAAATCCTCTCTTTCTCTCTCCTCTCTTTTCCCAAAATTGCATCCCCTTCCCATTCATTCGTTTATCCTATTTATAGCCTTTGTTAATGAGGTGATCATCATTATCTTCTCCTTTAGTGCAAAGAAAGGTCCAATGTCGATGAACTTAAGTGGATTTTTAGGTACGAGTGGCTTTGGGAATGGTTCCCACTGTAGCAAATGTGTTCGGCAGCGAAATTTTCTAAGGTTCTGCCGAGCACTTAAATGGCGATGTGACCGGGCATGTATATGGAGCCCAGAAATGGTTTCCCGAGCAGCATGTGAGCGGGGCGTACGCAGTGTACTTTTTAAGTATCCAAACAACACCCAATTCAGACTGGTAGTTATTGTGGGCTTGGGCCAGGGCTTTTGTTGGTGAGAAGGTTGGACCCCCAGCCCATATCATTAATTTAAGGCCCAAGGCCCAAATGAACTTGGACGTTAGGTGCCGTACACACAGATATGCCTATAAATGCTTTAAGTGATGCTCATGGGCATCTATTTGGGACTTTTGTTGCAATGAAAACCATTATTGTTTGGAGTAATTATACCTGGCAACAAAGTCATTAATAGAGGATACCAATTTACCTTTAACATGCATTTCACCAAGTCCACAATAACGAAGACTTTGACCTAATACTTAGCAATTTGACGGTCCAAGTATAGCTCAGGTTTTGTTTGATACTTAGACAGATGTCAGGGAGTATTAATTTTCCCAAAGCAAGTGGTCCGAGGAACCAGGCATAGCTAAGGTTCTGTTTAATACTTAAAATAATGACTAAAAGTTATCAATTTTCCCAAGGCATGTGGTTCGAGGAGCCAGGCATGGCCAAGGTTCAGTTTGATACTTAGATAGATGTCAATGAGTATTAATTTTCCCAAAGCAGTTGGTCTGAGGAACCAAGTATAGCTAAGGTTCTGTTTAATACTTAATATGATGACTAAAAGTTATCAATTTTCCTAACATATATGGTCCGAGGAGCCAGACATAACCAAGGTTCAGTTTGATACTTAGATAGATGTCAAGGAATATTAATTTTCTCAAAGCAGGTGGTCCGAGGAACCAGGCATAGCTAAGGTTCTGTTTAATACTTAATATAATGACTAAAGTTATCAATTTTCCCAAGGCATGTGGTACGAGGAGCCAGGCACGGCCAAGGTTCAGTTTGATACTTAGATTGATGTTAATAATGCATGACACATAATACAACAAACCCAAAGAGGGTGAAGGAAGCCTTTATTAATAATAATACCTCTTAAGGTTATTTACATTCCAAGGGCGTGGTACATGTTTTTCCTCTAGATCCTCCAAATAATAGGCACCTATCTCGACCGCCGATGTGATACGATATGGCCCTTACCAGTTGGATCCCAATTTTCCCCATGCTAGGTTCTTTGCAGTTCCTAGGGCTTTTCTTAAGACCAAGTCTCCAACCGTTAGTGGCCTTAACTTTACGTTGGCATCATACCCCTGCTTGAGCTTGTTTTGATAGTAGGCCAATTGGACTATGGCGTTTTCTCTCTGTTCTTCAATTAAGTCCAAGCTCTTCTCCAATAGTTCATCGTTTTTGCTTGGAGTGAAGGAACTTGTTCTAAACATGGGGAATCCGGTTTCTAGAGGAATTACAACCTCGGCCCCAAAAGTCATAAAGAAGGGCGTCTCCCCTGTGGACCTTCGAGGTGTACTCTGGTAAGTCCATAGGACATGTGATAGCTCTTCTACCCATCTCCCCTTTGTGTCATCCAATCTATTTTTAAGTCCATTTACTATGACTTTGTTGATAGCCTCGACTTGCCTATTTCCCTGTGGATACACGGGGGTGGAATATCTATTCGTTATGCCCAGGTCACAACAATATCTTCTAAAGGCTTTACTATCAAATTGAAGTCCATTGTCCGAGGTGAGGGTACAGGGGACTCCAAACCTAGTGACAATATTTTTCCAAAGGAATTTTTTGACATCCGCATCCCTAATATTCGCCAAAGGTTCAGCTTTAACTCATTGAGTGAAATAATCCGTGCCCACTAACAAATACCTCTTATTCCTTGCTACCTTAGGGAAAAGGCCTACAATATCCAAACCCCACTGGGCAAAAGGCCAAGGGCTAGATAGAGGATTGAGGACTTCTCCTGGTTGGTGAATGTTTGGCGCAAACCTTTGGCATTGGTCGCACTTCTTCACATATTTCTGTGCTTCTTTCTGTATGTTCGGCCACCAATAACCTTGTGTGAAGGCCCTGTGAGATAAAGATCTACCTCCTGTGTGACTTCCACAAATCCCCTCATGTAACTCTTCTAGGAGCAGTTCAACTGCTTCAGGGTGTACGCATAGCAAGTATAGGCCAGAAAATGGTCTTTTATACAACTTTTGGTCCACAGATAGCTAGAACCGAGGAGCTTTTCTCTGTATCTTGTTGGCTTCAAACTTACTTTCAGGCAGGGCGTCTTCCTTAAGAAATAGCACAATAGGGTCTAGCAAGGCCTCGCCCTTATTTGGTGAACGTGGACCACATTCCTTCCCATCTCATAGGGTTTGCACAAGTCTTCCACAAGGATTACCCTAGGCAAGCCCTGTGCCAAGGATGTTGCCAGTGTTGCGAGAGAGTCCGCATGGGCATTCCTACTTCTAAGAACTTATGACAAAACAAAAGACTCAAATCTAGACTGTAAGTGTTTAACATGGCTTAAATATTCTTGCATTCTAGGATCTCTTGCCTCCAACTCCCCTTGGACTTGGCTTACAACCAGCCTTGAGTCAGAGAAAATCTCCATTATTTTTCTGCCCATCTTCTGAACCATTGTCATCCCTACCAACAGAGCTTTGTACTCGGCCTTCTTGTTCATAGCCAAGAATCCCAATCTTAGGGACTTTTCAATTGTGATCTTCTTTGGAGATATCAGAACGAGTCCCACCCTAGATCCTCTATGATTAGTTACACCATCAACGTAGACCCTCCATGGCAAGGGCTCTTGCAAGGAGATTACGCCAATCGATTTTCCATCCATGTTTCGCTCTTCTAATTTATCTTCTGATGGGGTCTTGGCCACCAAGTCGGCGAGGACCTGATCCTTGACCGAGGTGCAGGGCATATATTTGATATCAAAAGCCCCTAGGATCGTGCCCTATTTAGCAATTCTCCTTGTGTAGTCAGCACTCTGAAGTTGAGATCTGAGCGGGAGCTGAGTCAAGATAACAACCATGTGTGATTGGAAATAATAGGGGAGCTTACGCGTGCCATGCACCACTGCCAAAATGGCCTTCTCTAGTGGTAAGTAACGGACCTTGATCTCGTGCAGTGACTTGCTCATGTAATAAACCAGCCTCTGTAAACCACTATCTACCCGTATTAACACCAAACTCACCGCATGGGATGCCACTGCAATATAGGCAAACAAAACTTCATCCACCTTGGAGCTGGACATGACAGACGGCCGAGACAAATATTCTTTCAACAGCTGGAAAGCCAAGACACACTCCTCAGTCCATTCAAACCCCTTCCACTTGTTTAACAACTTAAAGAAAGGTCTACACCTGTCAGCTGACCAAGAGATGAATCAGTTTAGAGCAGCGGTTATCCCCGTAAGCTTCTGGACCTCTTTGGGATTCCGAGGTGGTTGTAGATTGTTGATCACCTTAATCTGGTCGGGATTGACTTCAATTCTGTGGTGTGTGACCATGTAGCCTAAAAACTTACTTGACCCGACACCAAAAGAACACTTGGAAGCATTAAGTCGTAGGTTATGTTTCCTCAAGATAGCAAAAATATTCCCCAGGTCATTAACATGCTCAGACTCTACCTTACTTTTTACTACCATATCATCGATATAAATTTCAATGTTTTCTCCTAATTGTGGTTCGAACATCCTGGTCATCATCCTTTGGTAAGTAGCCCCTACATTCTTCAAACCAAAGGGTATCACTTTGTAATGGTAGTTTCCTATAGGAGTGACAAAAGCTGTCCTCTCTTGGTCATCCAAAGCTAAGAGTATCTGATGGTACCCTTGAAAGGCATCTAGAAAGCTCATTCGAGGATGGCCCACAGTTGCGTCCACCAGCTGGTCAATCTGAGGCATAGGGAAAGGGTCCATTGGGCAGACTTTGTTCAAGTCTGTAAAATCTACACATAGACACCACTTCCTCGTCTTCTTCTTTAACACCACGGTGTTGGCCTGCCATTCAGGGTAAAAAACCTCTTTAATAGCGCCAACCTACTTAAGTTTCATCACCTCGTCCTTTACAGCATCCGAATGTTCCTTGGACGAATGCCGAGGTGGTTGCTTCCTGGGGGTGGCAGATGGACTGACATTCAGATGATGGCAGATGAAACTCAGATCCACTCCTGGAGGTTCGTAAGCATTCGAAGCGAATACATCAACGTTCTTCTTGAGAAACACTACCAGCTCCTCTTTCTCCCGAGGTGGCAGTTGAGTTCCAACCTTAAAAAACTTTTCCGGATCGTCACCAACGGGAAATTTCTCCAAATCCTCACACTTGGCCTCCTCGGCTGGCCCTTTCGTAGGTAATTCCGAAGACTTTGATTGCTATAAACCTTCCTTGACCGTGGCCGAGGACTCAGCTACTGGCTTATGCAAAATTGCAGACACGAGGCACTGCCTAGCCATGGATTGGTTCCCTACCAGCTCTTCAATCCAGTCTCCGGATGGATACTTCACCTTCTGATGTAGAGTTGATGAAACAGCACCCAAAGTATGAAGTCAGGGTCTGGCCACAATAGCCGTGTAGGGGGAGTACGCATCCACCACTATGAAGTCCACTTCCACTACCTTTGAGCCGGCCTGTACGAGCAACCTAATCTGGCCCCTCGTGGTAACAAGCTTCCCATCACAACTTACCGAAGGCGAATCGTAAGCTGTCAAGTCTTCAAGTTTTAAGTTTAGTCCTCTGTACAAGTTAGGATACATAACTTCTACACAACTGCCTTAGTCCACTATTACCCTCTTCACATCATACTCCCCTATTCTAAGGGTGACCACTAAAGTATCATCATGTGGTTAGATAGTTCCAATCTTGTTTTAGTCCGAGAAACTCAATAAAGGTCGGATTTCCAAAATAGCTTACTTTGGCTCGGAGCTGGGGTCATCGGGTGGTGATCTAGCCACAAACATCACCCTGGCAAGATGAGAACCAGTTCTCCCAGGCGCAACAAAAATGACATTGATTGTACCTAACAGAGGCCTTGAAGAAGCATTCCCCTTAGCCCCTGACCTTGACTGGTCCCTTTGTCCGTTGGGTCGGTATAGAAATTGTTGCAACTTCCTCTTCTTAACTAGTTGCTCTAGATGGTTCCACAATGTTCGGCAATCGTCGGTGGTATGTCCCCGGTCTTGGTGGTACTGGCAATGGAGGCTTCGGTTGCACCTCAAAGGATCTCCATTCATCTTATTTGGCCATTTGCAATACGACTCATTCTTGATCTTCTCTAAAACTTGATGCACCGGTTTTCAGAACACGGTGTTTACCACTTGAGGAGCTGCAGGCCCAGATTGTCCGGCAAAATCTCTCCGGGGTCTGTTATTATTGTTGTGGTCCGACCTGAAATCCCTCCTCTCCTGAGGGATAACCTTGCCCTTCCCTTTATCTTGCTGCTAGTCTTCCTTAACCCTCTTATACTTGTCAATTCGATCCATGAGTTGACGTATACTAGTAATAGGTTTCCCCGTCAAAGACTTCCTTAGGCCGTGCTTGGTAGGCAGGCCAAGCTTGAAAGTACTGATGGCTACATCTTCAAAATCACCATTTATCTCGTTGAACATCTCCCAATATCTGTCCGAGTATGTTTTTAGAGTTTCTCCATCTCTCATGGATAGAGATAGCAAGGAAGCCAAAGGACAAGAAGCTCTGCTGCACGTAATAAAATGAGACCCAAACGTTTGGGTGAGTTCCTTAAAGGAATCAATGGAACCTACCTTCAGACCGTCAAACCACCTCATCGTCACAGGCCCCAGACTGCATAGGAAAACCTTGCACATCAAGGCTTCATTCTTGGAATGTACAGCCATCTTTTGATTAAAATGGCTAACATGCTCAACAGGGTCCGTTCTGCCGCTATACAAGGTGAAAGTGGGTTGTGTGAACTGCCGAGGAAGTCTTCTTTCCCCAATCCAGCGTGTGAAGTGTGATTTGGAAATTTGGTTGAGTGCTTCACTCATGGCATCATTTACCAGGCCTCTCGAAGATGAATTCCATTTCTGCGTTCATGGCGGTAGTCTTTATCATATAAGAAAGACTCACTAGGGGGAGTTTTTGACCTCTGTCTGTAGTCTTCGTCCTCCTTATCATCGGAAGAGTAGTCAAAGTTGGAAGGAGCTCGCCTTCTGTGCTAGTGGCGTAAGCTTCTCTTTAGGTAATCAATCTCCTTCTACATGTTTCTAGTATTCTCCTCATGAGGGACATGGTTTTTATCCTGAGATTGACTCTTACTGGTGTGGGTAAGGTGTACACTTCCCTCCTAGTCTCTCATTCGCTCAAGTTCACGAAAATGATCTTGATGTTGAGACCCCATCAATTCTGCTTGATTTGGACCTGAACCTACCATCGTTCAACGTCTAACTCATTATCGCACCAGTGATTTTCCACAAACGGCGCCAATTGTAAGGACCAGATTTGAATTCCTAGCCCAACACGTGGATGGACTTAGGCCCACAAAGCCCAAAACAATGAATTTGTAAAGAATGGGTTAGAAAACTGGGATTTAGTTAACTGAACAACGAGTTAGATAGGTTCAATGACAAAAGAATGAAAATACACAAGTGTAAACTGAAGAAACAACGTCCTCGGCGAAATCTGAGGACACTGGTTCTTATATAAAGTTCTTAGGTAACATTACAAATTTGATTGTATACTGCTACAGTGTTTCTTTCCTAGATTTTCCGATCTCCCTCTCTTAATGCCCCCCTCATCTTTTATACTACCTTTCCTTTTCATATCCACCCCCCACGTGCTTGCCAGACGGTCGGTGTGGATACTTATCCCATCAGCACTCCCCATAAGTCCTTATGTGGTAGCTGTAAGGCTAAAATACACTGTTTAGGTATCACTTCTACATTAATGCGGCTAGGGAGTTAGCTGCAGTGCATTTAATGCGGAGGTAGCAGCTTTCTCTTTAGATATTTTAAGACATCTCCCTGTCCTAAGTTCTTGTAATACTTATCCATATCAACCGGGTGTTTTTGTGACATTTTTCTGGACGACAGGCCACTTCTACTGACCTCGGCCTTGGTTAGCCGAGGATGATCTCATCCTCGGCACAACTCCCAGGGTAGTTATGATCTCCACTGACTCCTCCTTTTGTCATCATGGGCCCTTTTGACAGCGATTACCCCTTCTTGGACGCCTTTAGTCCTCAACTTGGACTTTAGGCCCATCATATACCCAAATGATGGGCCCTGGGGCCTAAGGCCCCTACACAGGTTATAAATTTTATATCTTATATAATTTCTAAACAATTAAACTAACATTTAAAAAAAAAAAAATCAATTGACAATTCGTGACAGTTCTCTAAATTGGATTAAATTTAAGGAAATCAACTTAAACAAATACACAAAATATATTCAATTTGATGGGAAAAAAAAATTAGAGTAAACAAATACGTACTTATAAGGTTATAGGTAGAAGAAGAGAAGAATAGCACAAAAGAACCGTATGATGGGTATTAATTATGAAATATTATATATATACACACACACACTCCACGTTGAAAAATTTTATATGAAGAAAAAGTCTAAAGCTAATATTAATTGAATAGAATTTTATAAACTAAAATTCTAAACACTACGTTGCAACCTTAGACAAAATAAACTAAAGAAAAGAACAAATTAAACACTACGTTGTTGTATTTTTATCCACTTAGAAATACTTATATATCTACATTGAAGAATTTTATATGAACAAAAAGTCTAAATCTAATATTAATTGAATAGAATTTTATAAACAAAAATTCTAAACACTACGTTGCAACCTTAGACAAAATAAACTAAAGAAAAGAAATTCAACTTTAATCAAATTAAGATTTTTATTCACTTAGAAATTATAGTTGAAGAAAACTTATATATATTTTTTCTTAAAATCTAAAAATCTAAGAAAATTTCTACAATTTGGCGCCGCCATTGGACGCAACCACGGCGTTTAAGTCCAACTTTTATTATATATAAAATGATATGATATATATATATATATATATATGCATATTATAAAGCTACGTGTCTATAGATTCTAAAATCATTTTATTTTTTGGTATTTGTATCAGATTATATACCAATAACATATTTCGTAAACTTGACAAACCTTAAAACACAAACACACTTGATTATTTATATATTACAATGGTATATTAATATTAAAGGGTTTACATTATTTACTATTAGGGAAAAAGGAAATTGTTTGGAGAAACTAATGCCCATGCGTCTACCTTGTTAAAATTTGATTGCCTATTGATAAGAATTAGTAAGGTAGGCTCTATCATATCTCAAATGGATTCAAATCCTCTAGAATTCCTATAATACTCTACTAATATATTTCTTTAAATCTATTTGATAAAATATCCTAGGAACTCTAGAGGATCTGAATCCGTAATGGAACTCTAAAGGATCTTAATATTAGGTTTTACTATCAAATTTAAACATGTAGGTACGTTAAAATTAAATGATAATATTGTTTGTATTTTATTAATCAATGCGATTATGCGTTTATTTTTAATTAAGATAACTAAAGCCTAAGTTTGGCCTTAAAAAAAAAAAAAAAAAAAAAAAAAAAAAAAAAAAAAAAAAAAAAAGAAAAAGAGTAAAGTGAGGAGACTACATGATAAATCAAGAAAAAAAGAACATGTGATGCCCTGTCATCAAAATGTTGAAATGGGCTTTCTAATTTTCTGTCAATTGGGATTGAAAAAATAAATAAATAAATAAAATCAAGACTCGTTTGGTAGAGCATTTTAGCAAAATGTTTTCAGTTTTTAAACAACATTACATGCATTTTCACACTTTTTTACTCACACGTATTTCAAAAAAATACAAATAAAATTACTCAAAATACTCTACCAAACTGCCTGACAATCATTCAACACTTAAACTTGTGGTCAAAATGCCAACCAACATTTTGATAGTTTGACATTACATTTTTAACTATTTTATTTTAGTATTTTAAAAAAATATATATTTTTAAGGGATAATTACGTTATTTTTATCCTAATTCTTGGGTTTTGAAGACCATTTGATCTATATCTCTAACATAAACAATTTGCAAAGATAAGAAACAACGTTGTTGTAATTTTAAAAAATAGCAACTATTTGAACATGTTATTGGGAGTTTAAGGACCGAAAACATAGTTTTTCTTTTAAATTGTTGTTGTACCAAACATCTCACTGAAACTTATTTGGAGTCTACAAAATATACATAATTTATCTTATGGTCATTTAAAAATATGTGCATATTTCTACTTAAACGTGACAACGTACATGTCCCTTTAGTTCATTGAATAAAAGCATTGGAGGATGTTATATATACTAACAAATCAGACCAAAAATTTCATATATAATGATGTAACATCATGGAAAATTCTTGGAACATTAGGCTGTGTATTAGACATATCATTGAGGAAATTGATAATGAATCAAAAATAATATGACTTTGCGACGTGTTGACCACACTCTGTTTTTTAGGGGATAAGTGTCCACACTTGAAAGAGCTTGTTGTCGAGTAAAGACTAATTTACCTCTAGAATACAACAAATCTATTAACCGCAAAAAAAACAAATATAAAATTTCATTTTAACAGAATTTCTTACTAAAATTGTGAATGATATAGTCCTATAAAATAATTATCTTTTAAAAATCAATTATTTTGTATTAGATAAAATTTTTTACGGATTATGATCTAATGCATCCCATCTTATGTTAATAAAATAAGAAATTACTATATGATCCTGATCATACGTGTATACAAGAGTCTCACATGCCTTGCAAGCATATATATATATATATATATATATATATATATGCACATATATTTTAGAGCTATGTATCTATAGATTCTCTAAATCATTTTATTCATTGGTATTTGTATTACACCGTATGCCGACAACATATTACAATAGTACACCGTATATGCACATATATTTTAGAGCTATGTATCTATAGATTCTCTAAATCATTTTATTTATTGGTATTTGTATTACACCGTATGCCGACAACATATTACAATAGTACACCGTAAGCCTTAAAACACACTCGATTATATCTATATTACAATAGTATATTAATATTAAAGGGTTTACATTATTTACTGTTAGATCTGTGATCAGATCCCTCTATATATACCACCACCTCTTTCTATCCTCTATCTATACTAGCTCTTATAAACCTTTAGATAAATCAAAACATTCATCAATGGGGATTCGAGTGGTCTTTCTCCTCACTTTGGCCTCCCTCTATTTTTCAGGCAAGCAAGCTCTTTCAATTTTTATCTCTTTTTTTTTTCATCATACTTTACATCAATTTAAGTACATTTTCACATAAATTAACCAACTATGATATTCTGTTGACTATAAGATACAATTATTTTAATTAATGCATGCAATACGTGAACTCACCCCCTCCCCCCCCTCCCCTCTTTGAATTTTACAAAGATTTCTGTTTATATGTTTTGTACATAGGGGCTCACTCAGTTACATTTGCAATCACAAACAACTGCCCATTCAAAGTCTGGCCAGGAACCTTAACTGGCTCCGGCAGTCCTCAGTTATCTCTATTAACTGGTTTGGAGTTGGCTTCCGGTGCTTCATCCTCTCTTAATGTCCATCCCCCATGGTCTGGTCGGTTTTGGGCACGATATCAATGTTCTAAGGACCACTTTGGAAAGTTTAGTTGCAGCAGTGGAGATTGTGGATCAGGTCAAATAGCATGCAATGGTGCTGGTGCAATTCCACCAGCTTCCCTAGTGGAATTCACGGTTGCAACAAATGGTGGACGAGATTTCTATGATGTTAGTCTTGTGGATGGCTTTAATTTGCCAATCTCAGTAACCCCCCATGGTGGAAAAGAAGGGTGTAATACCACAAGCTGCAGAGCTAATGTGAACACAGTTTGTCCTCTCGAGTTGGCTGTGAAAGCATCAGATGGTAGTGTAATTGCTTGCAAGAGTGCATGTTTGGCATTCAAACAGCCACAATACTGTTGTACAGGTGATTTTGGTTCGCCATATACATGCTCGCCATCTAACTATTCAAGGATTTTCAAGGACCAATGTCCACAAGCTTATAGCTATGCTTATGATGATAAATCTAGCACCTTTACTTGCACAGGTGGGGCTGACTATGCCATAACTTTCTGTCCTTAATACATATAATAAGTTAACAGCCGACCCCTTGGAAGAAAAAATGTTGTAAGGCTTTATAAACAAGGATCCAATAAGTCAAAAAGAAATTCCGGCTGATTGATAAATGTATTGCTATAATTTCTTATCATGTTTTTCAGCTGTCAAAAACATTTCTTGCATGTATGGCAACAAATAATTGTGTTATTTGAATATGTAATTAATTATTTATGGGGTTTGAGCTTTCATACTCACTAGAAAAAGTCATTTAGAAACCGGAGTATACTTCTTAAGTGGTAGAATTTAGGCTCTTTAGCTTTTGATTTAGAATCTTAAAGGACCAAAATACTTACTACTAGCAAAAGGGAAAAAAGAAATTGTTCAGGAAGAGAAAGTAATGTCCATGGGTCTACCTTATTAAAATTTGATTGCCTATTGATAAGAATTAGAAAGGTAGGCTCTACCATGTCTCGACATTATTTGTATCATTCAAAGATATTCTCATCCTTAACAGTTGTGGTAATATTAGGTTCTACAATCAAATTTAAACATGTAGGTACATTAAAATTAAATGATAACATTGCTTGTATTTATTAGTCAATGCAACTATGCATTTATTTTCAATTAAGATAACTAAAACCTAAGTTTGAGCTTTAAAAAAAATAAAAAATAAAAAAAATAAACAACCAACCATGTATTTAATTTTAAAAACATTGAGTAATGTCTTCTCAATAAAGCAAAACAAACAAACAAAAAATTGATAAAATACAATGCAACTATGTGTTTATTTCTAATTAAGATAACTAAAACCTAAGTTTGGGCTTTAAAGAAAAAAAAAAAAAACAAACAACCATGTGTTTAATCTTAAAAACATTGTCTTATCAAAAAAAAAAAAAAAATCTTAAAAACATTGAGTAATGTCTTCTCAATAAAGCAAAACAAACAAACAAAAATTTGATCAATTTTTTGTTTGTTTGTTTTGCTTTATTGAGAAGATATTACTCAATGTTTTTAAGATTTTTTATTTTATTTTATTTGATAAGACAATGTTTTTAAGATGTGATGCCCTGTCATCAAAATGTTGAAATGGGCTTTCTAATTAAATGAGACTAAGTGTGCTTTTAGATACCGTTTATTTTACTGAAAACTGAAAACAATAAAAAAATATTTTTCGGTTACTATTCGTTAATGAAAATACTGTGCATTTTCCTTGATGCACTGTTCATGTCCCATGAACAGTACACCAGACGCTAGAATTATTATAAAAAAAATAAAAAGTCAAAAACGCATCCGCGTGAAAACGCAGACGCAATCCAAATGAAGCTCTAGGTTTTCAAATTATCAAATTAATTATTCATTTTTGAAAAGGAATAATTAATTTATAAATTGAAACTCTCAATTATGTTCTATATTTTCATTCCATACATATATGCTCATCCTTTATTTTGATTGGAACAATGAGAATTTTAGGTGATTGATTATAGTTTCTATTTAAAAGACTAGCGAAATTACATTTTACCACCTTAAACTATACACCAAATTATACTTTGCACCCTAAACTATTCGAATGCACATTTTGTACCATAAACTATCACACTTATCACACTTTGCACCCTGACATTACTTTTACTATTAAGTTAAGATAGAAATTAATAACACATAACTCACACATGATTTTTACTTAGATGGCACACTATTTAAAGACCAAAACACCCTTTTCACAAACAATTGAAAACAAAAGCTTTTTATTTTTATTTCTATTTTTTTTTTTTCAGGTCTCTCTCGCCCAACTGCTCATCCCCTCTCTCTCACCCATCAGCTCTTCTCCTCTTTCTCATTGTTCAGTTGCTCCTCTTTCCCAAATCAAACATACAAATTATCTCTATGTCCAAAAAAAAATCATCAACGGTATCAAAACGAAATATGATGTACAAGAAACGCTCCATAACACATATCAATATGATTCCGTTTTGGGTAAAAACTTTAGTTGTTGGGCCATGCTTGAAAGGTTGAATAGTTGCAAAATCAAGATCACATACGAACTGGGCCTCTACGAGTTCTACATGACGAATAGTAGGAACCAATTAACCGAAGAATGAAGATTGAATCGCTACACTATTAAAAGATTACACAAGTCGTATTAATAATCCTAGTGGTTAAGTTGGTTCCCAAACTCATTAAGGCTTTGGTATCTACTTGGTTGACTGGTAATCTACTGAACATGGTTTTTCTATATCTATAACGCTTCAGCTACTATCTGGCCATTACGGAAATTAAGATGCAAGGCAGCCATGGAAGGTGATATAGTTTCATCAACTACTATGCTTAGAAAGGGTCCAATTTTGTTGGGCTTAGAGATAACTTGTATGTATGATTTGGGGAAAGGAGCAACTGGACAATGAGAACGAGGAGAAGAGCTGTTGAACGAGAAAGACAAAGACCTGAAAAAAATAAATAAATAAATAATGTTTTTAATTGTGTGTGGAAACTGGAAAGGGTGTTTTGGTCTTTAAACAGTATGTCACCTAAACAAAAATCATGTGCAAGTCATGTGCTATTAATTTCTGTCTAATTTAATAGTAAAAGTAATATCAGGGTGCAAAGTGTGAAAAATATGATAGTTTAGAATGCAAAGTGTGCACTCGAATAGTTTGTGGTGTACAGTTTAGGATGGTAAAGTGTAATTTCTTCTAAAATACCAATTACAATCAATTACCTTTTTTTTCTCCGAAAAAAAAAATTACAATCGTGCATTCTAGTCCATTTCAAGGATATTTTTCAATTAATGATATTTTATTCTTTAGTATTTTCAATCTAGAGTTTTGATTTCCTATGTAAAGTGATTGTTTTAATATCTTTGGAAATTCTAATTGTCCATTGGGTGAAATTCTCAAGCCTTGTGATTGCATGAAATGACATTTTTTTTTCAATTTTTACCCTTGAAATTTGTGAAATGACAATATTACCCCCCAGACCAAGGTTTTTGAAAAATTTAAATTTTAGTCTGATTATAAAATGAGGTGTAAGGACCGAAATTGGATTGGGCCCAATATAGGATTGAGTTTTAGCCAAAGAAGCCCAAACAATAAATTTTTAGAGCGTGGGTGAAAGAACATTCGAATAGTTTATGGTGTATAGTTTAGGGTGGTAAAGTGTAATTTCTCCTAAAATACCAATTACAATTGTGGGGGTAAAGTTCATCAGTCAACAGTGGGTCTTGGTGCCCATGCGGAGCCCAGCCATAACAGGAAGTGAGGACATGGCCAGAGGCGTCCGAGGAGGATTGTCTCCTCGGATGCGCCAAACGGGAGTCCAATTCACACTCTTAACATGGTGAAAGGTCATCCAAAATCAAAGGAAAATGCTAGACGTTCAGGGGGCAACCACAACTGCCGCATTAAATGCAAGGGAGCTACTTTTCCAGCCGCATTAATGTGGAGAGGACAGGAGAACAGTATTATCTTGGCCAGTGCAACTCACAGAAAAGGGAGGAGGATGTCCTATGGGACAGGCACTCAAGTAGAGGCCTAGATGATCAACAAGTGTAGGGTCATTATCATTCGAAGGATGCTATATAAGAGAAGAAAACCCCCATGATCAGGGGATCGGAAGCTGGAGAGCAAAAAAGTAAGGAAAGGAAGAGAGAGAAAGAAAGGAACTCTGTAAACAAAACTTTGGGTACAGCCCTAAGAACTGTTATCCCAGGAAACTTAATGAAGTATTCCCACGTTCAAATGGTTGCATGGCTTACTAACAATTACGTTTACTCTGTCAAGACCTAGTTCTACTTCCCACTCTCTACAAATTCATTGTTGAGGGTCTTTCGGGCCAGAATCGCTCGCTCGTTGGGCTTGGGCCCCAAAATCTGTCCCTTACAATTGGCGCCGTCTGTGAGAAGAATTTGTGTCTCGACAAGTGAACGGTAAGAAATGGAAGGATCAGGCCCGCGCCAAATCGGACATGCAGATTCTCAACGACAGGACAATTTTTTAAATGTCGAATGAGAGAACGATCAAGACAACCAACGAGAGGGAAGCGTGAACACCTCTTACATGAGTAAAAGCCGTTCAAAGGGGAAGGATCATGCATCCCATGAGCAAAATGATTGAAAGGCTTTACGAAAAGAGATTGACAATTTGAAGAAAAAGCTACGCCGAGCACAGCAGAAACGTCCTTCACCCGGCTCGGGCTCTAGCAGTGACGAGGATAACGAATATCGGCGAAGATCAAGAACCCCTCCAAGCGAGACCTTTTCCTATGAGGAAGAGAGGCCTCGTAAACGCAGCCGCAAAAGCCCATCTTACCAAGGCCTGGCCAACGATGCCATGAGTAAGGCCCTGGATTGCATCTCCCAGTCGCCGTTTACATGTAGAATAGAGAGGGCAGTGCTTCCTCGGTGGTTCCATCAACCAACGTTTGCCATATACAATGGTCGGACCGACCCAGTGGAGCATGTGAGCCAATTCAATCAAAGGATGGCCGTCCACACCAGGGATGAGGCGTTAATGTGTAGGATATTCCCATCTAACTTGGGACCCATGGCGATGAGATGGTTCGACTCCCTCCAGCTGAATTCCATAGATTCCTTTAAACAGCTGACGCAGGCTTTTGGTTCCCGTTTCATCACCAGCACTAGGGTCCCTCAGCCCCTCGATTCCCTCCTATCCTTGTCCATGCGGGAAGGAGAGACGCTGAAGGCCTACTCGGATAGATATTGGGAAATGTATAACGAGATCGAAGGGAAATATGATGACGTCGCCATCAGTACGTTCAAAAGGGGCTTGCCGACAGAACATGGCTTAAGAAAGTCCCTCACTGGAAAGCCAGTCACCAACGTGCGCCAACTCATGGACAAAATCGACAAGTACAAAGGGTCGAGGAGGATCAACAGATGGGAAAAGGTAAAGCGAAGGTCGTCTCTCAAGAGAGGAGGGACTTCAGGTCGGAACGATTTAACAACAGTAACAGACCGAGAAGGGACTATATAGAGCAGTCCGGATCTACTGGGGCTCAGGCAGTCCATGCTATGTTCCGAGAACCTCTTCACAAGATCCTAGAGAAGGTGAAGTATGAGCCTTTCTTCCAGTGGCCGAACAAGATGGTTGGCGACCCTTTGAAGCGTAATCAGAACCTGTATTGCGCATACCATCAGGAGCCAGGTCACACTACTGATGATTACAGGAACCTGAAGAACTATTTAGACCGGCTCGTCCGAGAAAGGAAGCTGAGACATCTACTGCATCGCTCTGAAGGATGGCAAGAACCATCAAACAATGAAACCAAACAAAGTACGTTGAGGCCACCCATTGGCACAATTAATGTTATTCTCGCCGCACTTGGAAGGACAGGCTCTGTCCCCTTCAGGGTAATGTCAGTGAGCAGTTTCCCGACTAAACCAGATGACAGGGAATCCAAGAGGGCTAGAATGAGCGCCACGCCATTAATCGGGTTCACGGAGGAAGACAAACAAGGAACTATCCAACCCCACGATGATGCCTTAGTCGTTACGCTCAGAATAGGAGGTTATGACGTGAAAAGGGTGTTAGTTGATCAAGGCAGCGCAGTGGAGATAATGTACCCTGATTTGTATAAGGGACTGAACTTGAAGCAGGAAGACCTGTCGCCATACGATTCCCCCCTAGTTAGCTTTGAAGGAAAGGTTGTCATCCCGAGAGGCATGATTAGGTTGCCTGTGCAAACAGACTCAGATGTGGTAGAAGTGAACTTCATTGTCATAGATGCATACTCCCCTTACACAGCCATCGTGGCCCGGCCATGGCTTCATGCACTGGGGGCTGTGTCGTCAACCTTGCACCAAAAGGTGAAATATCCGTCAGGAGGTCAGATCAAAGAGATAATAGGGAACCAGGGAGTAGCTAGGCAATGCATGGTGTCAGCAATCTTGCGACAGCAGAATTGCATAACTTCCACTTCGGCCGAGAACGGCTTATAGCAATTAATGACTGCGGTCCCAACTGCGGGCAGTCACCAGCCATGGAGGTGAATTGTGAGGAATTGGAGAAAGTACTTGTCGGATCTGACCCTGAGAGGTTTTTTCAAATTGGTTCAGAATTGCCACCCCAAGAGAAGTCAGCATTGACTACTTTCCTCCGACAGAATATAGACGTGTTTGCTTGGGACCCCTATGAGGCCCCCGGGGTCGACCCAGATTTCATCTGCCACCGCCTTAATGTGAACCCGGCCATAACACCTAAGAAGCAAGCTCCTCGACGACCGTCAAAAGAACATACCGACGCCGTGATAGAAGAGGTCACAAGATTAAAAAAAGCAGGGGCTATCAAAGAGGTTTTCTATCCCGAGTGGTTAGCCAACACGGTAGTGGTGAGGAAGAAGAGCGGGAAATGGCGGGTCTGCGTAGACTTCACCGACCTAAACAAGGCGTGCCCAAAGGATCCCTTCCCTATGCCCCGGATAGACCGGTTGGTAGATTCGACTGTCGGACATCCTAGAATGAGTTTTCTAGACGCTTTTCGGGGCTACCACCAGATACCCTTGGCCGCCGAAGACCAGGAGAAGACTGCTTTTGTCACCCCAGTTGGGAATTATCATTATAAAGTGATGCCCTTCGGCCTAAAAAATGCCGGGTCAACCTATCAAAGGATGATGACCAAGATGTTTGAGCAGCAGATGGGTAAAAACATTGAAGTGTACATAGACGACATGGTGGTTAAAAGTAAGTTGGCTCCCAACCATATTGATGATCTTGGCAACGTTTTTCAGATATTAAGAAAGTATAAGCTACGGTTGAATGCAACCAAATGTTCATTTGGAGTGGGATCTGGAAAATTCTTGGGCTATATGGTGACTCACAGAGGCATCGGGGCTAACCCCGACCAAATAAGAGCCATCCATAACTTGCAGCCTCCTCGGAACCCTAAAGAAGTCCAGAAGCTTACTGGTATGATAGCAGCTTTAAACCGTTTCATCTCGCGCTCAGCAGATAGATGCAAGCCATTTTTTCTCCTATTACACAAGTGGAAAGGATTTGAGTGGGATGAGGAATGTGCTGTGGCTTTCCAACAGCTAAAGGAATACCTCGCCCATTCGCCGATTATGTCCAGTCCCGAGGTCGACGAGGTTTTGTTTGCCTACGTAGCAGTGGCCCCACATGCAGTAAGCTTGGTGCTAATCCGAGAAGACAATGGCATACAGCGACCAGTCTATTACGTTAGCAAATCACTGCAGGAGGCAGAAACCCGTTACCTTCCCCTCGAAAAGGCTATCCTGCCATCGTACAGGCCACAAGAAAGCTGCCCCACTACTTTCAAGCACACACTGTTGTGGTGTTAACTCAACTCCCCTTAAAGTCCATCCTGCGCAGCGCCGATTACACAAGTAGAATTGCAAAATGGGGAACTATTTTGGGCACCTTTGACATTAGATACATGCCTCGCACCGCTGTAAAGGGCTAGGTCCTCGCCGACCTAGTGGCAGAATTTGCGGAGCCTGCACCAGAAGGAAAGGAAGTGTCGGTCTTACTGGGGGCTGGCGAGCGGGTGAGCAGCACAGTTTCCCCGCGTGGACTCACTTGGTGGAAAGCATACATTGATGGCGCATCGAACCAAAGGGGCTCAGGGTTAGGACTTGTCCTGCTCTCACCTAAAGGGATAACATTGAGACTCGGTTTTTCAGCCACAAATAACGAAGCCGAATATGAGGTGCTATTGGAGGGAATGGGAATGATCCGGAAAATAGGGGGGAAATCCGTAGACATGTTCTCGGATTCAAGACTTATTGTGGGGCAGGTAAATGGAGACATGGAGGCAAAGGACGAAAGAATGCAAGAGTATCTAGTTCAGGTTAAGCACCTGCAGAACCAATTTCATCACTTCCGCTTGACGCACGTACCTAGAAGTGGGAACACTCATGCTGATTCTCTCGCGACGTTGGCTACCTCCTCGGCTCAACCCCTACCTTGAGTCATTCTGGTAGAAGAGGTCCTCCGTCCACCAACAGAAAAGGCCAATGGGATTGGAATACATAACATCAGGGCAAGACCGAGCTAGATGGACCCTATCGTTCTGTACTTAAAGCATGACACATTGCCAGACGATAAGGTTGAGGCTGGCAAAATCAGGAGAAGAGCTACTCGATTCTGGTTATCGGAGGACTCCAAGCTTTACAGACGCTCGTTCTCAGGGCCGTATTTGCTATGTGTGCACCCAGAGGCTGCAGAACTCATTCTGGAAGAGTTACACGAAGGAATTTGCGGAAGTCACACAGGGGGTAGGTCTTTGTCTCACAGAGCCTTAACGCTGGGTTATTGGTGGCCGAGCATGCATAAGGAAGCCCTAGAGTATGTGAAGAAGTGCGACCAATGCCAGAGATTCGCTCCGAGCATACACCAGCCTGGTGGAGAGCTAAACCCATTGTCCAGTCCCTAGACATTTGCGTAATGGGGCCTAGATATACTTGGCCCGTTCCCCAAAGCAACAGGGAACAGAAAATTTCTTCTCGTTGGCACCGACTACTTCACCAAATGGGTGGAGGCTGAGGCACTGGCAAACATTAGGGACGTCGATGTCAAGAAGTTTCTCTGGAAAAATATAGTCACCAGGTTTGGCACCCCGCACACCCTGGTGTCGGACAACGGGCTCCAGTTTGACAGCAAAGCCTTCAGAAGGTACTGCAGTGAGCTGGGAATTGTTAACCAGTACTCCACGCCAGCTTACCCCCAGAGTAATGGACAAGCAGAAGCCATCAACAAGACCATAATGAACGGACTGAAAAAGAGACTAGATGACGCAAAGGGAAGATGGGTAGAGGAGTTAGCCCATGTCTTGTGGACATACCGCACCACGCCTTGTAGGTCCACAGGGGAAACCCCTTTTTCAATGACCTATGGGGCCGAGGCTGTCATTCCACTGGAGGTGAACTTCCCAATCCAGAGGACCACCACCTTCTGCCCCGCTACCAATAACAAGCTTCTAGAAAAGAGCTTGGACCTCATCGACGAAAGAAGGGAGGGGGCGATGGTCCACTTAGCTAACTATCAGCAAAAGCTCAAGTAAGGTTACGACGCCAAGGTGAAGTCCAGACCATTAGCGCCTGGGGATCTAGTACTGAGGAAGGTCTTAGGCGCTGCGAGGAACCCCGCATGGGGAAAGCTCGGACCAAATTGGGAGGGACCGTACCGCATCACTTCTGTAGCCGGCATAGGAGCCTACTTTTTGGAAGACTTGGACGAACATGTAGTGTCACGCCCTTGGAATGTAAACAACCTGAAAAGGTACTGTTATTAATGAAAGATATAATTTTTAAATGCCGTGTTACTATCCAGTTACTTACGTAAGTGTTAAACAGAACCCAAGTCCTGCATGGCTTACCGGCCACAGACTTGGAGGAAATTAACCATAAAATGGTTCTCACGAAGTGTTAAACAGAACCCAAGTCCTGCATGGCTCCTCGGCCACAGACTTGGGGAAAATTAACCGCGATACTATTTTCACCAAGAGTTAAACAGAACCCAAGTCCTGCATGGCTCCTCGGCCACAGACTTGGGGGAAATTAACCGCGATACTATTCTCACCAAGAGTTAAACAGAACCCAAGTCCTACATGGCTCCTCGGCCACAGACTTGGGGGAAATTAACCGCGATACTATTCTCACCAAGAGTTAAACAGAACCCAAGTCCTGCATGGCTTCCCGACCATAGACTTGGGGGAAATTAACCGCAAAATGGTTCTCACGAAGTGTTAAACAGAACCCAAGTCCTGCATGGCTCCTCGGCCACAGACTTGGGGGAAATTAACCGCGATACTATTCTCACCAAGAGTTAAACAGAACCCAAATCCTGCATGGCTTCCCGGCCACAGACTTGGGGGAAATTAACCGCAAAATGGTTCTCACGAAGTATTAAACAGAACCCAAGTCTTGCATGGCTCCCTGGACCACAGACTTGGGGGAAATTAACAATTAAGCTATTCTTGCCAAGTGTTAAACAGAACCCAAGTCCTGCATAGCTCCCTGGACCACAGACTTGGGGGACATTAACAATTAAGCTATTCTTGCCAAGTGTTAAACAGAACCCAAGTCCTGCATGGCTCCTCGGCCACAGACTTGGGGGAAATTAACCGCTATGCAGTTCTCCCTAAGTGTTAAATAGGGCCCAAATCCTGTCTGGCTCTTCGGACCAGGGACTTGGAGAAAATAAGGTTCGCAGCCAGTACGCCTAACTATTAACTATCGTTCTATTCACGTATTCATTCACTTACGCTCGGTTATCAACAGTTAGTGATGGAATGGACATCCATTCATGATGAAAACAAAAAAAGAAGAAGACAATAATATTTGAAAGAAAATAACCTTTATCATTAAAATCCAAAAGCAGTTCTGTTTACAAACACTGGCGAGGCAAAACAAAACAAAATATAAAAGATGAGACAAATAAATCCTACACTAGTCTCCTAAGAGCCCTAAGCAGGAGTGGGTTGACCATCAGCTGCTTGGGTCCCCGGGGCAACCTCCTTGGCCTATGCGACGATCTCGTTGATGGAAAGGCTGTCCTCGGGTGGCTTGTCCTGCGCGGCCTGCTCATTGCCCCCAGCCTCGAGAATAAAGGAGTCTGTTGGAAGGGGCTCTTTGGAGGCATCCTCGTCAGGAATTTCGCGTACATCCTCTGGGAAGAAGATGTTCTCAGCCTTCCTGAGGTCAGAATCCGCTGGGACAGCTGCCCGATCCAGGGCTACACCCCAGGACGTGATGATGTATTCCCTACAGACAATGGCTACCTCCTCGACTAGCCTAGCCTCAGTATCACGAACTCCACGCTCATATGAGGCCGCCATAGCCTTCTCAGCAGCTTCCTTGGCCAAGCGGGCTTCCTCCTTGGTCCTTGCAAGCTCAGCCTTGAGCGTGGAGACCGCCTGTTGCTCCGCCATAAGTTTCTCCTCAGATTAGAGGAGCTTTATGCGCAGATCATCAGCTTGCTTTTCGACATTCTTAAGGCCGGCCTCCACGCTCGCATGAGCCTTCTTCACCTCCTTTATTTCTTTATCCTGACGATCAAAATCCTGTTTGAGATCGCTAGCAGCCTTCTCAGCGGCATAGCGGGACTGAGCCTCCCTATGCAAGTCCTCGCGAGCCTTCTTGGCCTATTCCTCCGCAACAAAAATTTGTTGAGTGACCTGCGCTCGGAAGTAAATAAAAACCCTATTAAAACATGACGATAATATGGTGCACAATATAGGGACGAGATAGAAGATTTCACTTACCATGGCCATGTCCCTCTTCAGTGACATGAAAAGTTCTGGCTGACGAGTCTTTCTGAGCCCTTCCATATCACGAGGCAAGAGAAGAGGTTGCTGCAGGGCCTCGGCCAAGTATGATGCCTGCTCTCATTGGGATTCCCATAGGGTCGCATCCTAGGGGATCGGGGCGCCGTCCAATTCGATCCGCAGCGACCATATTCGTTGTTCCCTACGAGTGGCTGCCTCATCTCGGGTATCAGTGGACCTAGTCCTCTTCTCTCGGGGCTCTTTCGTCTCCTTGCCCTTCTTCTGAGGCTTGGCCTTCTCACGGCCAATCTCTCCCTCCTCCGTTTCTTCTACCTGCCTTTTCCGCCTTAAGTTAGGCATAGGTTGCAGAGCCGCGTCCGACGAGGGGCGAGGGAGAGGAGGAGCAGGAGCCTTAGTGGCAGCTTGTTCCTTCAAGACATCCTTAAAGCACTGCCCCTTGCTCCTGTTGGATAGAAGGCCCCTGAGGCCAGTCCTCGGCTTTAAGTCCATTCCTTCTTCTTCAATTTCTTCGCTGGTATTAACTTGTGCAATGACTAAACCAGTATCAGGAGCCGCTGAGGCACGGTTTAAATCGGCGTCGGAGTCCGAGAGCTCTACTACCCTGGCCGACGCCTCTCCTTCCTCGGTAAATTGGAACTGGTCTATTTGTTCCTCTAAGGATGAATGCGAAGAACCAGCCTCCTCCTCCAGGATAACCACTGCTGGAAAGGCGCGTTGGGGAGGCAGTTGAATAGGGGGTAAGTCTGTTGAAGCAAGGAACCTCGGTATGGATACATCAATGCGTGCCAATCTTGGACTGCCAGCCCTTATAGCTTGGCCGGGGTCTACCAAGGATCGAGTGAGGGGAACGTAGTCCAAAATCAAAGGAGCCGACCGTAATTGTCCGTCCTCGCTCACGAAAATCTCAAATCTCAGGAGGTAATTTAGAGCCGGGACGTTGACCAAGCTCAGCTGAGGGGATGTTCGCTCCTTGTCTGCAAAGGCCGTTAAAGGGTTTGTGTTAGTCCGAGGAGGCATGCAACCAAACCAACAAGTTTAAAATAGAAAGAAAAAGAAAGAAAGAAAGAAAAAAGGGAGGAGGGCTCAAAACTAAGGTCCTCCCCATGGAATCTAGTCCTGTGACACCCCACCTAGCGTTCCCGCCCTAGTCGGATAGTGAATGCCGTCATGCCATGGTCCGGAGACGATCAGATGGTCTTCCTTCAAGCCTTTGCTGGACTTGGGAAGGCAAGATATCAACCTCACTTCGTCAGTTCTGGAATTTAGGTAGTATGAGTCACCGAGCTTATGGCATTCATAGAGATGAACCACGTCGTGCCATGAAAGGCCGAGGTTCATCTGGTTGTTTAAGGCGTTGGCGCACCCCAAGATACGAAACAGGTTAGCGGTACACTGATGGGGGGCCAATCTATGACTACGTAGGTAGTCCCTAGTTATTCTCCCCATTAGAATCGTCATTCCTCCTTCCACGAAGGCTATCATTGGAATTGCGACCTCCCCTGTTCCCCTCTTGAACAAAATTTCCTCTTGGTGGCAATACTCTAGGCCTACCTCCGGAGGAATACGATACTTCGCCCTGAAGCCCGCTATACTGGACGGAGAGTCTACCATTTTTTCAAGCCTACCCATTCCCCCTAATCCTATACAACATGAAGGGAGTTTGCCTAAAGAAGAGTAACAGAGAAGGAGAAGGTAAATTGCGCGCACTTATGGGAAAGGAACTCGGCGGAGTCTTCAAGAGAATGACGGCGAAGGTAAGGGCGTGCTGAAGGAGAAGGCGCTGAGACGTTCTGAATACTGGAGCGTTCGTTAGAAGTAAGGAACGGACGCCTTTAAAACCTTATATACTCAGAGGCAGTTGAACAGACATGCTCCCGCCCAGAGCAAATGGAATAATGTCCACCGTTGATCTGATCTCCAACCGTTGGATTGGCAGAGCGTAAAGCTCCAAAAGCTGCAATTAATCCCCCCCGGGTCATTAAATGCCTGCAGCATTAATGAGGCACGTGAGGGCACATCCCCACACGGGTGAAGCGGGGATCCACAGCGAACTATCCAGTAGGTATCAAAATCCCGCCTTTCCTCCTCGGATCAAGAAGAAAGAGTCGGAATTTTGAGGGGCTATTGTGGGGGTAAAGTTCATCAGTCAACAGTGGGCCTTGGTGCCCATGCGGAGCCCAACCATAACAAGAAGTGAGGACATGGCCAGAGGGCTTCCAGCACAACCCTGTTGGGCCGGGCCGGGCTTGTTTAAGAGGCGTTCGAGGAGGATTGTCTCCTCGGACGCGCCAAACGGGAGTCCAATTCACACTCTTAACATGGTGAAAGGTCATCCAAAATCAAAGGAAAATGCTAGACGTTCAGGGGGCAACCACAACTGCCGCATTAAATGCAAGGGAGCTACTTTTCCAGCCGCATTAATGTGGAGAGGACAGGAGAACAATATTATCTTGGCCAGTGCAACTCACAGAAAAGGGAGGAGGATGTCCTATGGGACAGGCACTCAAGCAGAGGCCCAGATGATCAACAAGTGTAGGGTCATTATCATTCGAAGGATGCTATATAAGAGAAGAAAACCCCCATGATCAGGGGATCGGAAGCTGGAGAGCAAAAAAGTAAGGAAAGGAAGAGAGAGAAAGAAAGGAACTCTGTAAACAAAACTTTGGGTACAGCCCTAAGAACTGTTATCCCAAGAAACTTAATGAAGTATTCCCACGTTCAAATGGTTGCATGGCTTACTAACAATTACGTTTACTCTGTCAAGACCTAGTTCTACGTCCCACTCTCTACAAATTCATTGTTGAGGGTCTTTCGGGCCAGAATCGCTCGCTCGTTGGGCTTGGGCCCCAAAATCTGTCCCTTACAATCAATTACCTTTTTTTTCTCCAAAAAAAAAAAAAATTACAATCGTCTGCATTCTAGTCCATTTCAAGGATATTTTTCAATTAATGATATTTTATTCTTTAGTATTTTCAATCTAGAGTTTTGATTTCCTATGTAAAGTGATTGTTTTAATATCTTTGGAAATTCTAATTGTCCATTGGGTGAAATTCTCAAGCCTTGTGATTACATGAAATGACATTTTTTTTTTCAATTTTTACCCTTGAAATTTGTGAAATGACAATATTACCCCCTAGACCAAGGTTTTTGAAAAATTTAAATTTTAGTCTGATTATAAAATGAGGTGTAAGGACTGAAATTGGATTGGGCCCAATATAGGATTGGGTTTTAACCCAAGAAGCCTAAACAATAAATTTTTAGAGCGTGGGTGAAAGAACTAAATCTACTCTAGAAGAAAAACGATAAAATTTACTAATTTAAGACTATTAAACACAAGTAAGATGAGAAAATCTGTCCTCGAAGTGGCCTGAGGAGCTTATATTATGTTGTCTTGTTAATCAACAGAGTTACAAGAGTTCATAGTCTTATCGTAAAAAATTGCTTGATTTCTTCCCTCCCCTTTTTAGTACATCTTTCCATGCTATATACCACAGTCTTGGTATCATCCCTACCATATACGTGTAGGTTAGATTCTGAGAACTCCTTCCTGTCCCATCCAACGCCTCCCAGAACTATCAACTAGTAGCTGTAAGGCTACTTGACCACTGTTCAGGTATCATCTCCACATTAATGCGGTCAGAGAGTTGGTTGGGAGGCATTTAATATGAAGGTGGCAACTTTTTGAAGATATTTGTTGCCCTCCTCCTTTCTTACCCCTTGTTCAATGTCCAACTTTTAGTTGTGATGTAACTTCGAACAAAGTCTATGATGATATGACACTCTTACTGACCTCGGACCCTTGTTGCCGAGATGACTTTTCTCTTCGAACATTCGTAAGACTTATCTCATATTATCTCTACTTTTCTCTTTACTCCGTTCCCCTTATAATCTTATCTGGATATCCTCGGATTGACTAATGTCCTTAGATTGGGCCATAAGCCCAATTAGTACAGCCTTAACAGTACCTCCTGATTAACTGGCCCCCACATGAGGTATTTATAATGATTTTTTAAATTAACATTAGATGATTATATCACGGTCATCCTCTCTCACCATTGCCTTTTCCTGTTAATTATTTCACCATTGCCTTTTATTTCGAAAATTGTATATTAAATATTTAAAAAGAGTATTTATTAATACTCCTTAAATAAGAATAAGTCTACTATCACAACAATTTTTACAGATTTAGTCACAACTCGCGGATGTTACAAGTTGTAAGTAGTGGGAGAAAATAATAGGTCTATATGGGTTCATCATTCCATCACTCACAAGTTACCACATGAACAAGCCGTGGTAAAATTGTAAAAATAGTCATGGCATTGACTCCCTCTCTAAATAATAAGCATTCACCGTGGTTCGTGGGTAACGTGCTTTTTTCTTGATAATTTGTACTATTTCTCTCAGTGCTTTGTTTTGTTTTGTACTAAGAACTAACGATGGAGAGGTGCTTAGAGTTTGGGCTAAAAGGCATGAATGGTGCTCTCCAATGCAAGCTGAAGCTACAGCTGTATATTGGGCAATCCAGCTAGCGCAAAAAGAAAAATGGCAGCATATCATCATCGAAGGAGATGCCAAGTCCTGTTTTGATCCCTTAACCACATCTGCATTGCAGCCTGATTGGTCCATTGCTACTATTATTAGTAATATACATGATACTCGTAAACTCTTTTTGAATTGTAATTTTACTTGGGTTAGGAGATGTTGCAATATTGTTGCCCATGTGGCTGCAAAGTATGCAATGAAATTTTGTAGAGCTTGTTGTTTCAATATGTATAGTCTCCCTGTAGTAATTGCTGATGCTTGTAAGAATGACAGCCTTTGTTTTGTTTGTTGAATGATAAAGTTGTTGTTTAGCCAAAAAAAAAAAAAAAAAAAAGCTTGTTTTATTAGTTGAATATTTCCAAAAGGTTAATTTGTTTTTTTACCCACAAAAGTAATTTAGTTAGGCTAACTAATAAGATCTCTTTTCATCTATGATTGAAATTGAAAATATCTATGTTGTGTCTTGATAAAACTGACTAATGACGCACATCTCAAAATTTTGGCATTTATGATTATGGCTTATTATGCTTTTTAATAACTTCACTTTTCCTCACTGTCCCATTCACTGAAGCCAAGCTCTTTCTCCCAACCTTGACATATGTTATTAGCTCATTGCACATCTTTTAAAATCTTAATAATTCCATTTAATCCAAGACAATGGAAAAGTTACCTGGTTAGAAAATATTTTTAAAAGTTTTTTATAAAAATAATAATAATAATAATAATAATAATAATAATAATAATTAATTTTAATATTAAAAATTTCCGGTTTATTAACCTCTATATGTTTACATTTATGGTTCAAGTGTATACATTTGCATGAACAATGCACAATATGCAATCTTGTATATTATGCATGCAAATGTGTACAATGGTGTACATGTTTAATTAATCGACAACATAAATTGTACATTATCATTTGTAAATGTAAAAAAACATAATTTTCCTTCCATTTAACAATAAATCATACAAATTTTGGTATCTTCTAGGTATTTTTATTGAAGGCATTTAAAGTTAAAATTCTCAACTTCTAACTATCAAATTTATTTATAAAAAAAACAAAAAAATAAAATAAAATCACACAAATCTCAAATCAAATTTCCAGCTAATTCTCAAGGAAGTACAACAGGCATTAAGGCAAATAGTTTCTTCATTTTCTCAATGTCAATCCTTGTTAACCAGTACCTTTGATGCTTTCTAGTGTTTTCCCATGTCTTTTTAAGATAATAAAACAAAATTATCAAATTGAAGCCAATTTGATTTGATATTTTTGTGTAAGTGGCACGCATGTAATAAAACCCCTCTCTCTCCTGTACAAAGGCCACACCTTCCCGGTGTAACTTCTTATATAAGTTCTCATTTCTCTCTCTCTTTGCAAGTAGACAAAGAAAACTTTAATATCTTGTTATTATCAAAATGAAGAGTGATGAATGAGTATTTGGCCCCTTTTTAACTCTCAATACAAATACAAATGTAATGAATTGAAGTATTGAACAAAAATTAGTTTCATGCAAAATTGAGTCCTGGGTAACAACTTACAAATAAATTATTTTCCCATCCTACTCAGTTCACTCAAATATTCTCTCTTGTTTTTGATGTTTGAAAGGCTGAAATATCATATATCGAACTAAGCATTCAAAACTGGTTTGGTCTAACAAGCCTAGAATGTAGAATGTTTTTCCTTAACCGGTTTTTCCTAGCGTGGTATTTTGTAAAAGTGACTATATAAAATAGAAAAAGTAGATTCTTATACTAAAATAAAAGAAAAAATTTAGACTGGCTGATATAAATGCTCTAAGGTTCCAAATTTGCATGCTATACGATCATAAATTGCACAGAAAGAGTAAGGTTAGGGTCGATTTTGTAGAAATGAAGACTTTTTTAAACTAATAACCTGTTTTTGCCTACTAATGTAACTTGACCCAAGAACAAGTAAAATGCATGTACTGTAGATCCTGTCAATAATCTGATCCAAAGGCCTTTCCCTCTGAATTGTACAACGAAGGCCACGAGGCCCATACTAGACAGTCTAGACTCCCACCTAGATTCCATGCCCCAAGATTGACATGGGGTCCTAAATGATGTCAGCCTCATCTTCTAACAACCCCTGATGCATAGTAGAATATAACAGGGTTTATGGCAAGCATAACCATTAACAGGTTATATTCTAAAGAAGAAACTTCGTTGAAACATTCAACTTTGAATTGCAAGGAAAATGCTCAAGACTAAACAATAAAATTAATGCTTATTTGATACTATAGCTAGATTCATAAAAACAGATTACAGGTCTGTTTGGATTGAGCTTATTTTTGCTGAAACTGAAAATACTGTAGCAAAATAATTTTTAAACGTGTGAATGGTACCATGGAACCTATTTTTAATGAAAAAATTGCTGAAAAGTGGAATTTGTAGGTCCGTGAACAGTGCACGGATGTACTGTTCAAAGTGGAAAAGTTCTCCTTTGCGGCTACTGTTCATAAACAGTGTATGAATAGTAACCACATTACTCCTTGAAACGCGTGGAAAAAAAAAAAAAAAAAAAACCCAAAACGCTGAAACTGAAACGCGCAAAACGCTCAATCCAAACGGCCTCTACTTCTAAAAGTTTTGTCCCAAGTTCACAACTCATTGTCTCATAGACATTAACTCAGCCACTTACATTAGATAAATGTCGGAAACTAAACTTGTAAGTAAACCAATAGCACTAGCCTCACTTGAAATTTATCCTATGAAAATCATTGTAAACTAAACCATATAATTGGTCTATGAAGGAATAGATCCCCTGAAAAAAATATATATACATCCTGACTCCACTGTCATTATCAAACAAGATGCATGGATATGTCATCTGAATAATTTAAACCATTATGACTGAAACGATATACAAATTCATTAAAACATACTACGATTTAGAGAGAAAAAAAAAAAAATCCAAAACATGGTCTGGCTGACTGAAATATATGCATGTGCACATTCCATAGCATAGCAGTAGACATATTTGAAATTCATCCTATCAAAATCCTCCTTATTTAGCAGCCAGTCGAAGTATAAACAGAACCTGAAAGTCATTTTCTGCAGAAATGCCAATCTTCATCGTCATCATCTACAAATATGTGAGAACTTGAGTTAATATGATACTTTAACCAAAAAAAAAAAAAAAACAAGAAACGAAAAGAAAGCAATTAATAATTCTATCATACTGTTGAGTGAGTAAATTGAGTTTCGTCTCGGCTGCTTAGGCATTACACCAATGACATGTAGAGAAGAAAATAAGTCTCTAGTTTTGGCAGTTCAAAAATTTATCAGGAAAAAATGTCTAACATTTGCGAGCACAAGGTGAATATAAAAAATAGCATCATACTCCGAAACTTACAAATAGGATGCCAAACTACGACTGAACCATCTACCAAACAGCAAAATCATTAAAACATAAAAAACTGAGACAAAAAACAAAAAAATTGTAAGCAAAAGTTCTCGCACTCTGGGTGTAAAATTGGATGTGTCCTAGAATGTTAAAAAGAAAAAGGATTGGATTGTACAGATTGAAAGGAAAAAAAGATAGAATAGTTTTTTGTTTCTTGTTTTTTATTATAGACTTGTAACAGGAAGGATGTTTTGAGAGTCATTACCCTTCATTGGAGAATCTTTCCTTTTCTTTTTCTTTATTTTTTTGGGACATTATTGAAGAATCTTATTGATTCTTCAGAAGCACGACTACATTGTGCTTCTTCTGCAATTTGTGAGTTAATCCATTCCACATCTTCTTCATATACCAAACGGACTCCACACATCCGCACCTCAGTGTGTGGGCTAGAGGTCTCAAATTTAACCTCAATCTGACTGCATTGATCACCATTCGGAACAGTAGCAAGCCAATCATCACGAGACAGATACAACAGCCAAATGTGGTCCACAATAAATGACACCTTAAAGAAAATTTCAGAGGCATAATGACCGCGAGACCCATCACCAAGGCTTATCACATTAGCTCTAAAACCAAATGTCTCACCGGAAACATCAAACTCATCAACAGAATTAGGAGAATATGAAATTTGGAGGCAGAGAACAAATCCCATCCACCTACTATTACACCAATTTGGAGACAGCTTTATGTATACTGATTTGCCTAAGTTTTGATGCGTTAACAAATGCAGAATTTCATTTCTGGGAATAATTATCTGAAATTCAGTTCCAGATCTATCTGCTTTCCTTTTGGTAGGAGTTTCATTTCCAGCTTTTGGACGAATTCCCTGTACCATTAAAAAAAAAATGTTAACTTCATTTAACATTGAGAGAGAGAAGGTGTTATATACTATGCATCGGATGCAGGAGAGAGAAGACATTACCTGTAAGTAACGGTTCAATATTGTATATGCCACACTGCTTACACTCTCATTATCTGGACGCCACTTGGAGTTTGGAAAAATGCTGGGTTCAAACAGTACTAGTGGTTTAGTTAGTGACGGTTCTAGGGAATAACAATGTTGAGCATTTATATATCTCACGGTTGATGGAAGGTCTGACAATGATTGAAGCATACTGCAGTTGCTCAAATCAAGAGCTTCCAGTTTCGAAAGTTGACTAATGCTTGCGGGTAGGTTGGCAAAACTGTTTCCACTTAGTGTTAAATACTTTAATGAGGAGAAGCAGCCAATACCATTAAGCCCTGTTCCTTCAAGTTGAGACATCCTACTCAGTTTAAGTTGTTTTAGGGAAAACTCAGGCCTCACAACCTTTCCAAAGTTGAGACATCCAAAATCTTTCAAGACAAGAACAGAAGAGGGAATTTCTCTAATGGCAGTTCCACTCAAATCAAGTTCCTTCAAACACTTAATTTTCCAAAGGTTATCTGGCAGGTTGGCAAGTTGTGAGCATTCGGAAAGAATGAGTATTTCAAGTGACCTCAAACTAATTATGTTTCTTGGAAGACATTCGAGATTTCTGCAGTATTCTAGATTTAGTGAAGTAAGGGCAGTCAAGCACTCAATTGACGAGGGTAATTTCTCGATAGCAGTACAATCCAAATAAAGTTTTGATAGGCTTTTCATAATCCCCTTAAATTCTGGAATCTTCTTGATATTTGAACAGCCAGAAAGATTAAGAATTATAAGGGACTTCATTTTAGTAGTCATGCTCGGAAGATTGGTAAGAGATTTGCAACTTTTTAGATCTAAAACATTCAGCTTACTAAGTAGTCCAATAGACGGGTGGATCTCAACCAAATTTCTACAGCGTGTGAGATTTAGTTTCTCAAGTCTCGGAACCCCTGAGAAGTCAGGTGTCTGAATAAGGTTATAGGAATCTTGAAGATTGATGCATTTTAGTTTGTCCAAATACTGTTAAAAAAAAAAAAAAAAAAACTACCATTAAACATAGAATTTATTTTACTAAGATAAATAAATTTTAATATAAGGAAATTCAATAATTGAAAGGAGGAAACTCAAAAGTCTCAAATAGGCGGGGAGTGCATTGAAGCTACTCCTAAAGAAAAGAAATAATAATAATAGTGATGATAATAAGAAGAAGAAGAAGTAGTAGTAGTACTTTTTACCCAAAAAAAGTAGTAGTAGTAGAAAGGCAGCTTAATGAACAAAATTACCTTGACTCCTTCCCAAAGATATTTAATTTTGCTAGACTGTAAATTAAGTTCAACAAGCTCTTTTGGTTGGAAACTGGATGGCAAACTTTCTGAAGAATACCCAATCCAATGGAGAAATCTTGGGCCATTAGAAACATGATTGAGGCCATTCGGGATGTGCACATTGTGAATTTTAAGCAATCTAAGATTATACATCTTTGAAAAAACTTCAGGAAAGTCTTCAAAATTCCAGACTCTTTCACATTCATAACTGTTTAGGACTATGGCTTGAATTGTTTTTGTTGCCTGAGAATCAAAAGCAAATAATCAGTGAATTAATTGCACAACAAAAGATAAGAAAACTAGAATTACTCATGTTTATATTGTGTCAAAAGAGATGAAAATAGCTACACCCTGTGTTTTCCAAGTGTATAACCTCCTCTTAACCATTGGTGGACCCTTGGGAAATTGCCGTTTATTTGAAACTTTGAGAAACAATTTATTTTTTGCATCCCCTCCTCTTCAAGAGTAATTCTTAGGTACTTTTAGAAAATAGTGCTTCTTCCTCTTACATTCATGGTAGACATTAAATTCATGTTAGGATCTAGCACAAATGTGAGTGGAATGGGCACCATTTCTTTAGAGTACCTAAAGAATTTTCCCCTCTCCACCTCCACCAAAAGAAGCCCTCAAATGGTGGGACCAACTTCTAATCTAACAATAAAAGATAGAAAAGTGTACTACGAGCCCTATTAGCAGATAAGTTATTAAGACAGATTTATTAAAAGTTTACATCAGAATGGTGTTTAAAATTCATATATTAAAATTGTTATATATTATTCTTATAGTTATACATTAAAACTAAAAGGTGCCTTTTAGAGCCAAAAAAAAATAAAAATAAAAATCTAAATAGGAAATTACAACATTTCTTTTAAAATGATAAGGAAAAAAACAAAAAGAAATGAAGGCCATAAACAATGTTTTGTAAAAAAAAAAGCCTTTCATTATAGATTGAAAGATTGGTTGATTGAATCACAAAATTGAATTCGAATCTTTAATCAATGACACAATCACATTATGTCTTCAGAGTAAAATATAAGAAATCTTCAAAGACAATTTGTTAATATTAGCATCTTAAATGAAAATTTGTATTTTATATTTCATTACCTAAGTACTTAGGTAACTACTTATCTATTGGATCATTTAAAAAAAAAAACTAATTTAATGAATGAATTTATGTTATTATAATCATGTAACTGAAATAAAATTCTAGTTTTGCTATTATTCTTACCGTGGCATTTGTCAAAACATGAAACAAATCCTTACAAAGCCACAATCTGCTACGCTGTCCAGGTTCGTCAAGTGATTCTCGACAAATAATTTCTCTACCCATTTCTTGTAGAAGATCATGCATCCACAATTTTTTATTTCCTATGCTTAGGAGAGATTTATCCACAAGTACACTTATACCAATTCGGGCATCAAAACCACAATTCTCTAATATCTCTATAACGCGATCTTTTCTCTCCCCTTTAAAGTAACACGCAATATCCAAAAATATATTTTGCCACATTCTTTCTAGTCCATCGTAACTTACCTTAAGTATGTCAAATATTTCTCTTTTAGGAATTTTTCTAAAATTTTCCGATGCACTTAGCCATTCATCTATTGTTCTTCCAACCAAAAAAGAACCCAAAGTTTCAAGAGCTAACGGAAGGCCTTTAGTATAGAATACAACAGCTTGGGAGAGCTGCTTGTAACCTTCTTGGGGATGCTCATTTTTTAAGGCTTTCAAACAAAAAAGTTTTAAGGCATCATCATGGTTTAGTCCATTAGGCTTATATATTTTATGCACCCCATGTTGGACCAACAAATGTTGATCTCTAGTTGTTATGATGATCCAACTCCCCAATCCAAACCAGCCATGCTCTCCAGCCAACATTTCTAATTGGTGCAATTGATTAACATCATCAAGGACAAGTAGAACTTTCTTATGATGTATCCTTTTCTTGATCATGTCAACTCCCCCGTATACATCCCATATATCTATATTTCTTTCCTCCAAAATTTGTGCAAGTAGCTGCTTTTGTAATGGAAGCAAACCGCGCTTTTCTGACTCTTCCCTAATATTAGCAACAAAGCTAGAAGCTTCAAAATGACAACGAAATTTATTATAAACAACTCTAGCAAGAGTTGTCTTCCCCAGTCCCCCCATACCAGAAATCCCTATCATGTAAACATCGTTCATAAATCCTAAATATGAAGTCAACAATTCCTCCACTGAAGAATCTATTCCTACCAAGTTGGTGGGAATGCTTGAAAAACCTGAACTCAATTTATGTAATATCACTTCCACAATGTGTTGGATAAATTCTGCTTCATGCCTGCAAGAAAGATAGAACAATAATTACGTGATGGTCCAAAACAATCATAAAAGCGTGTGGAAGGAAGAAAATGTTGGCCAATAATACTCCGTGGTCAAATAAATATGAATTCATTAGCTCAAGCAACATGGATAGAACCACCCGTAAAATAATTGTATATACATGTTAAATGGACAGCTGGTAGGGAGCTATAGTTTACGTTATATTCAGTTTAAACAGATCCGTGTTGATAACTTACAGGCAATTGTTATTATTTCCCAAGAAACAATTAAGGGCCTTCCCAATTATCGAACCAAAAAGAAAATTGAAAAGGCAGCGAAAGATGTAGAGAAGCAGGACATATTATTAGCAGCAAAAATATCAGTATGGGAAAGCAAGTTAATAGCATTACTTAGGTTAGCATTGATTGACCATAAATTAGAATAATACTCATGTAAACAATTGGTTTGTGAATAAAATGGTTAAAATATGCTTTTAAGGATTTTATTTAACACAAAAAATGTAATTGAGCCATAGCCAAAATCATTCTGAAAACAGCTGACATGTTCACCATGAACTTAATCCAGTCTATAACTTGGCTTAGGGTAATTTTGGATCGTTTCTTTTTTTGTTTTGTTTTGGTTTTTTTTTTTTTTTTTTTTTTTTTTTGGAGAAGAAAGGTAATTTTGGATTGTTAAAACATCATATTGAGTTACAAAAGTGTTATAAACGTCTTCAAAAGTGGTGTTCGTTTAACTTAAATTCTCGAAGGGCTAGTCTAGAGGAATCGTTGAATGGTTGTCCATGATTGCCAATCGTATAATTTTGGAGCTAGGCTCTTGTTAGGTCCTAAAAGTTTAGAACAATTGGCAAACTATGAGCACAAACTTGTCCAGATATAGATCTTAGAGTTTGTAGGATTTATTAGACAATGCTCAAGGTATTGCAAGTCAGAATACAAAAAAAAGGAAACTACAAGTTCAAGAATTCAAAATATGTCAGGTTCGACCGATTAAAAATCGTATCTGCATAATTTTTTGTTTGGCCCATTAGCCCAAACTTATCCGTTTGAAACCCAAATCGTGATCTGCTTGCTATAGTATTTAAAGGACATTATAAGCTAACCCTAGCTGGGATTTTTACAGAGAGAAGAGTGCATCTTGTCGCTCCTATTGTAGATCTAGGGCTTTTGTACCCAAATCCCTCTCAAGTCTTCTACCAGCTTGAAGAATCTCAAGATCCGATGTTGTAGAAGTTGCTATCATCACTAGTTATCAAAGATGCTAGAGATTTAAACCTTCAAGGGTGGTCTTGGAGTCACAAACTGGAGAGTTTGTATTGCTAAACTTTTGAGTGAGATTTCAAAGTCACAAACATGGGTGTTTGTGCAAAGCAAATCCAAGAGAGAAAGAGTCCATGTATTCAGAGCTTGCACAAGGTCGTGTCAATAACTTACTATTGGAGATAGTAATAGATTTAGGGTTAAATTTTATTATAAAAACTTCAATTCTCTTTTAGTGGATTTTTTTTACCTTGAGGATAATTAGGTCAAATCCTCCCTAGGTTTTTACTTTGAAAAGGTTTATTTTATTGGTTTTCCTGAGTGATCATATCTGTGTGTTATTTACTTTTTCGTTGCTATGCATAATATGATTTATCATTGTTTAACCTAGATCTCATAATTAATCTAAGTAATCGCTTAGCTAATTAATTAAGTTAAACAATCTGTTTTAAAGGGTCTAGACAAACAAACAGCTTTCTTTTCCTTTGCTAGTCTGGATGGAGTCTATTCCACAAGATATTTTACATTTTGTTGTTGCTGATGTTCCAGTTTCATGAATAAAACCAGTACGTACTATTTCTATAAAAATAAAAAAATAAAAAACAAAAAAGAAAAAGAAAAAAGAAATTAGAGTTAGACTTTGACCAGAGAAATTAGTGTGTAAACTTATCTTACCAAAGCAAGTCAAAATATATAGAGTAATTATAATTTACCCTTATAGTTTGGTCTTTTCACAATTTAGTACACAAAGTTTCTATTACTACATCTAAATCATTAAAGTTTCCACTAAAATGAATTCTTTTAGGCTTCGTCCTAGAGTTTTTTCACATATATATGTGACACATGTGAGTAATTTTATGAGACTGACTTAATGAAAATACCCCTCACAGATACAACATTCCACTCTCCAATTTTTTTCTCCAGAAAATGTTAGAAATCAATGACAAAGGTAAAGTTAAAAAAATTATAATAATTAAAAAATAGAGACATGTCCATCATGAAAATTTAATTTTAAGATAAAATGAAAATTTAAGCCTAACCTAAACCCCCCAACCCTAAAGGTGTTTCTCCTAGAAAACCAACACAATTCTCTCAATCAGCTATGGAAGTCTAAGCCCTATTGAAACTCTCAATCGTGGCTCTCTTCTTCATATTTTGCTGTTTGGTTGTTTGGGTACTTCATTTTGAGGGCCTTTATTTTACATTTTTTCATTGATGTTTGCTTTCTTACTTTAACAATATTTGATTTATTTTACTCACTTTGCTTTCTCTGAATTTCTAAATTATGCTATGTTTTAACTTAGTTTACATGCTATGTTTGCTTTCTTTGAACCTGGACTCACAAAGAAATATCAATTTAGTTATAAGGCTCTTAGCACCTTTGTAGTAAGTGTTTATGAGACAAACATTAGACCAATTAATTAATCTATTATGTATTGTGTAACTTGTGTTTGGTAGAATTTTACTGATACTAATTGTGAATTTTGCTGTTGTATGTGTAGATCAATTATGATACGGCTAGAGTTGTAGTTAGTGACTTAGTTACTACATTAGTGAGCCACCCCCTATGATGGCTATAAAATAAATTAAAAAAAAAAATTAATGTCTAAATATATTTAAGAAGATTTTTTTTTGTAAATACTCTTAGCTATTATTTTTATTTTACTTGTAGTTTAAATTTGTTGTTGTTGTTGTATAATGTTGGACAATTGTTATATCTTCTGGTTGCAGTGTTTATGAGATAAACATTAGACCAATTAATTAATCTATTATGTATTGTGTAACTTGTGTTTGGTAGAATTTTACTGATACTGATTGTGAATTTTGATGTTGTATGTGCAGATCAATTATGATACGGCTAGAGAGTTGTAGTTAGTGACTTAGTTACTACATTAGTGAGCCACCCCCAATGATTAATGATGGCTATAAATAAATTAAAAAAAAAAATTAATGTCTAAATATATTTAAGAATTTTTATTTTTATTTTTGTAAATTCTCTTAGCTATTATTTTTATTTTACTTGTAGTTTAAATTTGTTGTTGTTGTTGTATAATGTTGGACAATTGTTATATCTTCTGGTTGCAATTGGAGTATTTTTTAACACATTCACAAAAAAAAAAAAAAAGAATAGATTGGAACATCAACGCCTTAACGATCTACTCTATGTCCATTTCAACCTAAGACTGCAGCAAAGGTACCAATCATTATTATTTACATGCAAAACTCTAATTGTTAAATTGCTTCCTTCCAATTTCCATTACTTTCAAATTCTAACTTTTAACACGTGCATAATAAATTTGTGAAGAAATTACTTCAAGCATCGAAACTATGATCCTATTAAATTTGAAGTGTTTCATGAGAATACCAATTGGGTATTAGAGGATGAGCCAACAAATTGGACAATGGAGGAATTGGAGACATTCCAAAATGAATTAGCAGCTTGTACAATCCAAGACAACCAAAATGATATTGGTTAGTTTGTTACATTAATTGCAAATTCACTTATGTTGGTGCATGTATTTTCATTTTATTTCATTTTTGACCTTATACAAGAGTTTAAATGTATGTAGATAAACTAAACTTGGAAGAGTTGGTTGAAGATGATGACAATGATGATGGAGATCCTAGTAACCAATATGAAGCTAGGAGCGAGAAGCCTAATGAAAATGAGGATCTAATAACAAGGTTGATGTTGGAGTTTTCAACGAAGTTAGAGCTTCAAGTTTAAGCCCGGATTGTAATCCATGCAAATGGAGTCATTGGACCAACTAGTGAGAGACTGGGAACAATATGCATTAGAGTTTGAGATTTGCCCTTTTTTTTAATATACAGAAGTTTAAGATATGTAACAAGATTTTATTTAGAAAAGACTTTGTTGCAATCTTATGACATTCATTTATTTGGCTTGTGAATTTTATAGAATTTCTAATGCTATTGCTTGTGAAACATTGATTTTGAATTATAATGGTGAGTTTAATTTAGGCAAATGTCCATTTTTTAAAATTTACATATTCATGTTATGATTTCCCAAACTTACATAAATTTGCACATATATATATATATATATATGTATGTATGTATGTATATGTATATGTATATGTATATGTATATATAATTTTGAAATTTTTTTATTTGATCTTGTGGCTCAACTAGTGACCTACTGGTTGAACAAATGACCCAACTTATACACCGGGTCAACATCCGCTCTAGGTTTAATAACTAAGGTTATATGTAATAAGATATTGTATTTTGATTTCTCTGATGACATTGGTGGTTGAAGAAAACTAATGGGGAAAGAAAAGGAGGTTTTACATATGAAATTTTTAAACGAGTGTATGCGCATAGATGTATGGTTTTTCCATATGCATTCATAATTTTCCATGCTTTAATTTGCACTGCATTCTGTTCCTTTTGATTTAAAATAATAAAAATAACAACAACAATAGGGAAGAATGAAAAATAACAGGAGCACAGACTTCCAAAATACAACAGAATTTTAACTACTATATGTAATATTTCAATCAAGCATTTTATGATACATTCCAATAGCTATTTATATACTTCATTGTATGTAAAAGAATTATTGTCGTTTATAACTTAATATATCAAAAGAAATAAGCTTGTCATGAAAATTACCTATTTTGTAAAGGCCAACCAGCAAGATTAGCCACTTCTCTCAAAGCAGCTCTCCATATTTCAACTTTCTCCATATTTCCCTTAAATTGATCTTCAAGATCATCAAAAGCATTTTGAAAAGGTCCTGTCTGATTTCGTATATTAGATGCATCCACATCATAAAAAACCGGCAGAATTGTCAATCCTGTCTCTTTCATGGATCTAACGATCTTTTCAAGCTCATTTAAGCACCATGTCGAAGATGCATAGTTTCTTGAGAAAATGATAATAGTAAATCTAGATTCTTCTATGGCATTCAAGAGCTCTTGTGAAATTGATTTTCCTCTCTCAAGTTTTTCATCGTCCCTAAAGGTCAAAACACCCTTCCTTTTCAAGGCATCATATAGATGGTCTGTAAAACTCCTACGCGTGTCCTCCCCTCTAAAACTGAGAAAGACATCGAATTTCCACCTAGATGTTGAAGAACAATATGGTGATGATGTTGACAATCCTTGATGGCTTACAGAATTCGTTGGAATCCGAAGGCTACTAAGCTTCCTCTTAACTACTGGGACAGCCCTGGATAGCTTTTTGCATTTTCTAGAGTTTAATAGTATAAAAAAATTAAAAATTAAAAATCCTATCAAATGAAAACTTTATTTGGTCAATAGAAGAAATATGGCTAATTATTTTCCATTGATTTTTTTTTTCCCAAAAACAAACAACAAGCTAAATAAGAAAATTTAAGAAATTGTTGTTCAGCTTATTTAAGGTTATTATGGAAAATAAAATAATTTAATTAATTTTTTTTTAAATAACTCAATTTTATAAAACATTTATGTTTGAAACAAAAAAATAAACGTTAAAAAAAAAGTATTTCCAAATTCAATTCAAACTGTACTGCACATAGCACGTCGTAGAGAAGGCGATAGAGAAAAAAATCTGTTTCATAGTGTCAGAAAAAATGAGTAAAAAAAAAACCTTATTTGGTCAACAAAAAAAAAAATATATGGCTTATTTTTCTTTAAAAAAACTCAATTTTTCGAATACAATTACGTCGAAGCCAAACCAAAAAAAAAAAAAAAAAAAAACGTTAAAAAGTAGTATATTCAAATTCAATTCAAACTGGAGAAAAATACTAGGAAGAAGAAAACGATTTCATATGTAGATCTTTTTATTTCAGGGAGGAAGTGAAAGGAAAGAAATTAAAGAGCGATAAATGAGAACTTACTCAAAGTCAAAGTCGTCGTCGTTGATACTCATCTTGAAACAAGGCCGGATTCAGTTCCTATTAGATAGTAATTGGTTTGTAGTAAAATGAATGGAAATCAGAGCATCAAAACCCAAACCCAAACCCATTCAAAGGAAAGAGAGCCTAATTGAAAGAGAGAAAGAGAGAGAGAGAGAGAGCAAATTACCAAGCAAGTTGCTCGACAAAGCACTGTAAATTATTTAAACACCTTTATAACCAAGCAAGTTTCTCGACAAAGCACTGCTCAGCCTCATTTGCACTTTTTACACTTTATATAAAGGTAATAGAAAAGGACCGTAATTTCATGACGGTGGTGAAGAACAGCTATATATGAAGCACCTTTTCAAATTCTTTTTTTATTTATATGGCATTTTGCTTTACGGTTGGACATAAAGGCTAAAAATATTAGGTAAAAAAACTATTTTGGTCCTAATATGTTCATAATTAAAATGGTTTTTATATTTTGATAGCAATTAATTTTGTTGTTATTATTATCAACTTATAATCAATTTAGTTCCCACCAATAACTCATTAACAAAAAACGTCAATATGGCAAACAGTTTGAACTGAGGGACTTATGTGGCTTGTAATATGGCAAGTTTGGACATAAACACATTAGACTCCTATTAAAAATATTAGGTGAAAATACTACTTTAGTCCTAACATGATCACAATTAATTTGGTCTCTATATTTTAATAACAGTCCATTTTATCTTTATTATTTTCAACTTACAATCAATTCAATTTAGTCTTTACGCTAACTCGATAAAACCAAAAAAAAAAAAAAATGCCAACGAGACAAATAGTCTGAACTAAGAGGCTTATGTGGCCTGAAATATGACAAGTTTGGCCCAACCAAGACCAGCTACATCAATTAAAAAATCCAAGTCACGACCACGTTAGAAAAGTTAACAGATCTTTTTTTTTTTTTTTTTTTTTTAATCGTCTGTGTTTGTGTGTCCTTTTTTTTTTTCTTTTTTTCTTTTTTGAGAATCTCTTTTTTTTTTTTTTTTTTTTTTTTCATATTTTACTTTCACAGGCCGTGTGTTTATGTATGTTCTTTCTTTAATGGTCTAAGTGTAAGCATGTGTCTTGGTACTTTTAATTTATGCAAAAATTATAAAGATGCCTTCAAACTATAAAGATGCCTTCTTTTTTTATGAAAGGTCCTGTGCTTTCTATGACGTTAGTGCGTTACATTCTTAAACGATTGCAATGGTTTCCTTTGAGCGGGCCTTATATATATATAAAGTTGTTTTCCTTGTTGGACATTGCACAATGACATTTATTATTATTATTATAATTTAATAACCATCCAGATTGTTCATTGGTTATTCTTATACACCTATTGTCATAAAAATTTCAATTTTTGGCGTTCTAGATTTTTAGATATAGTAGGTTTGAATTAGAATAAATAACAATTTGTTTATTTATAGTTAATAAAGTTTAGGAAGCTTAATTATAATTCATGGATAAAATTGACATTCTGATTGGATTCATCTCACTCACTTCAATCAAAGATAGTTGAATGACATTCTATAATTCAAGGCCTATTGAGAAAAGAAAAGAAAATCCAAGACTGAAATGCTTCATATGTATTATTGATAGCTAATAATTGTATTTATACATGACTGGAATTAAGAGAGGAGAAGAAAACTGACTAACAGAATAACAAACATAACTAACTGCACTAATAACCAATTTATTCCACTAACAGCCTCACGTGTGTGTCACGTGTAAGCACTAAACATTAATAGCACTATTCTTTACTGCAAGTCGTTTAGCTAAGCTGCAGACCATAAGCTACTTGTAGATTTCTTCTATTTTGCCCCCCAAACTTCTTCGGCTTTCGTATCTGCTTTTGTTGCTGGATAGATGTCGTTGCGAGGATGCTTCCGCATAGTGTACACATGATCAATAGCTATTGCATAGTGTACAAAACGAATACCACCACCACCACCACCAAAACGAATACCTGATCAATAGTTCCAGTCGATCGGACCTGGACACCAGCATATGTCCAAAGAGAATACGCTGATTAATCTAACAATTGCAATTCACTCATCATATACAGGTATAAAATGATTTCATGTGCTCATGTCATACGCTCTTACCATTTGAAATGAGCTAAATACATCACTATTTGGACTCTTTGTTAAGCTTATGATTTTTTTTTAATAAGTAAACCATTCTTTTAATGAAAGCACAGAATTAACCACTGAAAAAGAAAGAGGAAGATATTGATATCTCTAGCCACGAGCATTGTGGCTCAATGGCACTACCCAGTTGTCAACCCCACTGGTAGAACCTGTATTCAAATGCTTTCCACCCACTATTATAAAATTAATCTAAATTAAATTTAAAAATAATAAATAAATAAATAAAAGATGACAATATATTTAAATTTTGAGTTAATAAAGTTTTAACAAAATTAAATTATTCTAACAATTGATAAGATAAACTAATTTACTAATTAATGAGAATCTAGTACCACTTAGCCTCCACAATTTATCTTACCCAACTTTTATTATTTGATTTTTATTATAAAGTTTTACTACTAGTTTAAGTGTATGATAAAGGTAAATCCTAGCCCAAAATTATTAGGTGATTCTATGTTATATGTGTTTATCAAAAAGAATTCTACCTTATCTTATTTGCATTAAAATTATCCCCAAAAAGTAAGTAATCCCCGAAAGGACTTGATTTGAAAGAGTATTTACTCTCTTGATATCATTCTATTAATATGCATCAAATCTTTCATATCAAATTCTTTAAAAAAAAATCTCGAGTGAAACTACTCTTTCTTCTCTTTAAGCTCTTGATTCTAACTAAACAGCCATATTAGTATACTACTATCACAAAACATAAGAGATAGGTTGGGTTTGTCATCTAGTAACGTTCTTTTCACTTCTCTCTATTTTTCGCATCTATGATCTCACATGGTAGCCCTGATTGTTTTTGTAGTGCCCTCAAATATATATACTCTCTTTTCTTCTTTATTTTTTATTTTTTAAATTATTTTTTTATACTTTTTTTGCCGCAAAAAACTTATGTGGCACACTCTCAGATGGTCAGTAAAAAGTTAGATGCTTTGATTATATATATATATATATATATATCTGTGGACAGTGTGTATCTTCCTTCTTCTTCTCTAAAGGAGGTGTTTGCAACAATTTCTTGAATAATACACACTTTCATAGTGGTTAACAATTATGTGAGTGAAAAGTGGATGAGATGGATTAGCAAATAGCTCAAAAAATCCTACGACTAAAGGAGTTGGCAAGGTGATTATGAATCTATCAAAGTAGATATTTCGAGAAGCGATAAGTTGGAGATGAATTTGGATTTTCAGTTACGTTAGATTTTTGGTGCAAAGGGAAGTGCTACTTGACCTAGCGGTGCTCATTGATGTATCATAGTCTTTTTTTTTCAATAAGTTGTAAATTGTGGTATAGTGAAATGAAATCTCTTTACTTGGGATTTTCTTCTTTTAGTATTTGAAATCATGGAAACTAATTGAAGAACGACATTTTGGTTTGTAATGGTAAAATTTTTGAATTACTATGTGTCATATTATAGATAACAAATTTTAAGCATTGGAGTTTAAAAAAAAAATGGAATTGAACATATGTTTATGTTTAAACATAAACATAACAGTACAATACAATACAAAACATCACTATAAGCACCACAATGTGCCACATGATGGCCAACGAGAAGGGATGACCTTCATTTAGTGTAACCATAATCCTTAATGATGGCATATATTGTATGGGGAGAAGGTATCAATTATTAAATTTGAAAATGAATAAGTTTTATATCAAAATTAAGTTTTAAATGAAATTGAATAGGCCCCAATTTTTAAATAAATTTATGAAATTCTCTTAAAAAAAAATTTGGTATGTAAACCTCTATTGGTAGGCATCTGTGTTTATGTGATACATTATTTATCAGGTTTTGATATGGTTGTTTATTCTAGGCCGACAACAATGGAGTTGGGTGGCTACCAAAAAAAAGAAAAAAGAAATTTGCCCCCTACGTGAGTTTGTTAAGCATCTTTTGATCGCTTGTAACCTTAATTTTGGTATACTTAGTTGGCTATATGAAGATCAATGTTTGTTCACTATCAACCATGATTATTATTTTGAAAACTATATCTTTTGTGATTTCTTTGTTAGGCTTGAGCTGCAATTTGGCCTCAAAAAGACAATCTTTGTGTTAATTGTGATTGGATTAAGCAATATTTTTGATGTCACGATGACTGAAAACCCATGGAAATTTTTCCTAATCCATTCCTAGGATTTTTTACTACACAAATGAAAATCTCTTTTAGAAGGTATTAAAGATTTTTCTAATATATTTCTATCTGTGTATGTCACTATTCTATCTATACTATGTGATCTATTCAATCTAAACCATTCCCAAATTCAAAATAGGAAATTATCCTATAGGGTTTAGGGCATTGGCGAGTGGAATGACAATTATGGCCAACTTTCTCAACACAAATTACTACAGAAGTTTGTATTAATACATTAAACTAATTTTTTTTCCTTTTTTTTTTCATACAATATATTAAATTAATTTTTTTTTTTGGGGGGATTTCATTGTGGTATAACTTATTTATATTTTTTTCATAAATGAGCTATCTTTGAAGAAGAAAATGACATCCATTTGTTTTATTTATTTATTTATTTATTTATATATATTTATATATTCTAGTTTACCTTTATTTTTGTATCTTATCCTTTATGTGCAATATCGTTCTCCAAACATCTACTTAGCATATTCACATAATGAAAGTATTTTCCATGTAGATGGATGAAATATAAGGTAAAATTTAGGGTGTCTCAACATGTTTGGATTTTTGAACATCAAATGTTTGTATATATGTTAGTATATTGACCCAGCTTGAAAACCTTTCCATGGATTCTAAGCATTGAGAAATTTTTTAAAGGTTAAGTACTATTCCCATAACAAATTTTAATTCTAAATTTTCCTTGTTTCTCATGAAAGATAAAAAATTATAAGGATCAAAGTTGGAAAAAATTAATTCAGAGTTGATTATATATTTAGACATATGTTTAAACACAAATATAACAATTAAATGTCAAACATAACTATAAGTGCTACAATAGAATGAATTAACACCTTAAGTCAATTCTACTAATGTTATTTAAAAAAAAAAAACACATTATTAACATTTATTAATTATAAGATATCAAATTGAATAACAAAATTTTTAAAAAATTTTGAGATTAAGGATTTTTGTTCAGATTTGACCTCGCTTAGAGAAAAAATGAAGTCCATATAGACTAACGTCGTGTGGCCTAATTTAGCCAAAATGATGTTAACTAATATTTTAAAAACTAAGAATTATTCTCCAACTAAAAATCTATATAAAAACAATAACAAAACCTTAGTCCCAAATTTTTGGGATCGGCTATAGATCCTAAACATATTAGTTAGAGTCAACCATATACATTATTTTTCTCCATTTTATTTGTAGTAATACTCTTTTTTACTTTCTTAACCAATAAGAAAGATATAGTTTTAGTTGTATAGTTTAATCTGGATAAAACTCAATTATTTTAGTTTTAAGAAATTTAAATTTTCACTGAAACTAAAATTATATAAATTCTATTAAAAAAAGAATATAATTTCATATTTATTTTAATTATTTAATCATATACCATAATTATATAATTTAATATAATAATACTTGCAAACTAGGAACTCTCTCTACTAAATATCTTCATTATATTATGATAGCTTATTTAGTTTCAAGTGAATCACTAATTATTATGATAATTTTGATCATATTTGTAGAATATAAAATTTTTGTACATATTAAATTTTTAATTAATCCATGCATAATAATAATAATTATAATAAAAAGAAGTTATAATTCTAAAATTAGTAGCTTTTAACAAACTCAAATCCGCCATAGATTTTTAGTCATGATAGTCAATCCAAAGGTATGTTCCTCAATAACTGTTTTTCCAAATTTATCTAAAACTTAGGGGAAAAAATCCTTTTAATTTTATGACACTAAAAAAGATGAATGAATGAAAAATAAAAGAGGACATAGAAGAAGAAAGAAGAGAAAACAACTTGAGGAAGTTTTTTGAGGGTGTTCATTAAGAAATTTAAATTATACAAAATCTAATAAAAAGATAACTTCATATTTTGAAAAAACACACGCCCGCAAACACATAAAGTCTTACAATTTCCTTTTTCGAATTTTCTTATTTTGAAATCGTTACATGATAGTCTCATTATCAATGTTACAATCTATATCTCTTTAAAAGTTTAGTTAAATAAAGTTTTCTTAGACTTTTTCTTTTTATTTGTAAGAAACTAATATATTGTTAAGGGGACCAAAGTTTAAGGTCAAAGTTTGGTTATAAACTTAGTTGTAACTTAAGGCTATAATCTCACTAAACAAATTAACATTGCTATATATTTTGAAAATCTAACAGCTGAATTGCATGTTCTCTATGTTCTTAAAACACGTGTCAAATTTCATGCCAATCGGACGTTATTTACTATTCAATTCCTAAACTTATTTTTTATTTATAATTTTAAATTATAAAAATTCGAAATTTAAACATTTGATTGACGACATAGCTATTAATCTTTTCTCTTCTTGAAATTTTGCAAGTATGGAAGATATATAAGAAAATGTAGGGACACGATTTTGGAGCCCAAACCCCTATTTTGTGAGTCTTGGTCCAAAGAGCCCAACATAATGAATTTTTTGTAGAGCATGGATCAAAGAACTAGGTTTTAATAAGTTAAACAGGGTATTGCATGGAATAAAGTAACACACAAACAAGAACAAAAGCCATTATATTGAAAGACCACGTGATCTCATAGAGCTAAACACTAAATTTGTATATAAGAATCAATGCAGTGGGGTTCCTTTACATGCTACCGTTCTCTCTCCTCCTTTTTTTTCCGTCCCTCTCTTATGGGGGCTTTTACACATTATATAGGCATTTTCCTGTCATTTGGGCTTTACACTTGTCGACCATTCAAACCTCCACTTGAGCATCTGTCCCATCAGACACCTCTTTCAGCTCTTTGTGAGTTGCGGTAGCCAAGGTAGCACTGTTCAGGGATCTTCTCCACATCAATGCGGCCAGGAGAGTAGCTGTAGTGCATTCAATGTGGCGGTAGCAACTTTTGCTTAGATATTTTGTGTTTCCTTTCCTTTTCACGTGTTTAGGGGATGGGCTTTAGTGCCTGGGATGTCCTTTCGCTCCGGACTTTTAGTGTCCAAGGTGAAATTCCTCCTCGGACCTGTTTTCTTTGTTTCCAGGGATATTTAACGTGAGTTGCTTAAGCCACATTAACTCCTCGAATGGGCTGTGTCCTCAGACGGGTCCAAGGCTCAACCTATTATTTTGGGCCATAGTCCCCACAGAAAATATAATTAAATTATGGATTTATTAAAATTTACATTCAATAAAAAAAATATTCATTGAAGTTGTAGTCTTAGTTTACAATCAAGTTTGTTGTCAAATTTTGTCTAAAGTTTATTTATGTTGGACCTAAAAAATATTTCGGGTAATCACAAAGTTTTTTTAAGGATAAAAAAACCATAATTTTTTAAAATTTATACATAATAATAATTATTTTTTATAGGTCAGGTGGTCCTGTGACCGACATAATAATAATTATTTTTTATAGGTCAGGTGGTCCTGTGACCGCCTTGGAATGAAGAGCCCACCTGAGATGAAGAGGAAAATAGAGTATGTCTATTTAAATAAGGATAAGAGATAAAGATGAAACTAGAGTTATACATTTTCTATGTATAACAGTTGCACTTTTTTTTTTTTTTTAATACAATTTATGTCTTGTTTCTCTTTCATTTTGTGTTGTTTTTTGGCGCCCAACAGTTGAGAATCTTGAGATATTTGATGTACTTTGCTAGTTAAACCTCTTTTTTGGAAAGCAACAATTCCAACCACTCCACATTGCATGACTTGTAATTTCCTTATATCAGTAGGGTATTTGTCTCACAATTGAAAGGTGTGTTGTAATTTGTAAGAATAATGGTTTCTCTCTTTCTCTCTCTCTCTCTCTCTCTCTCTCTCTCTCTCGCTTTAGAATTTGGCAATTTGGATCAAGTAGATTTGTGTTCCAGGTATGATATCTATTTGCATTAATTTTTCATCTATTATTTGTAGTGTACTCCTATGAGCAGAGGATTCGTACGGCAATTTTCTTGTATGGCTTTCTGTAGTATGGCAGCAAGTACTCCAATAGCAACTCGTATGGCAATTTTCTTGTATGAAGAAAATTTCCATATGAGTACTTGCTTTTTAACGGATTGCTGTCTTACTTTTCATCTATTTTTTGTTTTCTACTCCTAATCCTATCATATCTCAACTATTTCTAGTAACATCAGTTAAATGCTGAACTGGGCTCGGGTGTTGTTTGTATTTAATGTCGATTACTTGCTGCCAAAAACTTGATTTTTTTTTTTTTACTCCCTGATATTTGAAAAGGTTTACTAACTTAGCTAGTTCTACCTAATTTAGAAAAGCGTCAACCCAACAAATGCACTTTGCTAGCACTGTTTTTTAAGGATTTTCAGGTAAGATCTCTGTTGTGAGTTGCTAAATTGGTAAATTAGGAGCTCCCGCATATTAAAATAAAAAAGAAGCAAGGGAAGAAACCAGTGACCTAGAGAGTTAGGAGGAAATGTTCTCATTCTTAATTCAGAATCTTGTAAAATAGTTCCCTATTTGTAGTTTGTACACTATTATTTGTTTTTTAAATTTAGATTATTGGTAGCATATATACTATATTTGAGGAGCATCTCATAGACCTTCTTTGTCAATGCTGCTGTTAACAATTTTCTTGTATCAGCAGAGGATTCATCTCATTATATAATTTGAAAGTGGCGTTGTACCTTGTAAAAATAATGCTTTAAGTACACAGCAAGTAATTAACTTTCATCTATATTTGTAGTGTACTCCTATCCTATTTCACCCATTTCTAGTTCCATAGGTTCAATGCTGAACTGGGTTTGGCTTTTGTTTGAGTTAATGTATTAAACTTGGTTACTTTCTGCCAAAAATTTTAGTAAATAATTGTTTGGTTTCTGAGGTTTTTTTTTTTTTTTTTTGGGCCTTCATATGTGGGGATTAGACAAAAGCCTAAGGTTTTGTTGGCTACCAAGTGTTGCTTTCATATAAAATCATGATCCTGGACAGCAGTAGAGGCACTTAGGATGCAAAGTTTGATGAAGGGTCTAGAAGTTACAGGGTATTACTGAATCAATAGCAACAATACCGCCCATATTTCTGTTGCCACGAATGGCTGTCACCCACAATCTGCAGTGCAATCTATTCACTACTGAATGATCTTCTGTTTGAGCTAAGAAAAGAAGGTATAGAAGAATCTTCTTTTCCTTCCAAAGGCTATGGAAAACCATAGGTAGTATCAATCTAGGATTAGGTGAAAAAACTACTTTATGACTTCATCTATGTTAATAACTAGCACCCTAACCTTTTTACAAAGCTACTCAATCTCAGATTAACAAGGTGGGTCTCGCATTGTTCAAGATATAGCTTATCTCAACCCTTTTGATGAGCTTTGTTATCCACTGGATCCCTAGTTTCTACATTGGACAAACCTTATTTTATATGCCTTTGACAAGTTAAACTATGTATTTTGTAACATAAGATAATATCTACAATTTAGTTGTAATTAGTAGGTTTGCGTAATAGGTCTAATGTCCACAGTGGTGGTAGGTTCATAATTCATTTTGAAAATTTTACCAAATTAGTAGGGTTGGTCATGTGCTTAATGAGCTCTAGCATTACTTCTGTGGACCTTACTTTGAAGTTTTGGGCAGAATGCCAGATGATGGTGGGCTACTTTCCAATGCTACTCTCTTGGACAATTTTTGGTACTTCCATCATTTTTGCTGTCTCTTATTTTGTGATTGCACGTTCTGGAGATTGGTAGTACAATCACAGAATCACTCATATCGCTTTAATGCTTTAAGATGCTAACTGAACCAAAAATAGCATTACTCTACTTATGAGTTTTGGCATGTCTTCTTGTTGGGAAGACTTTTTTTCCAGAAAAGCACATTTAACTTGCTCTTATTGAGGTCCCCAGCGGGCCTCTTCCTATGAAGTTGGGATGAAAGATCTTGGCTTTCTTCAGGTTTGATTGAAAATTCATTCCTGAACCCTTTAATGCTCTCTGATTTTCAGCAGTAATATAGTTCTCATTTATTATCTTAGGTTTGCTCAGCTAATTTCACAGTACTCTTATTCTTATGCAACTTTATTTGATGCTTCACCTGGAAGCTTGGGAGTCAAATGACACTTTGTAGAACACCCTTGGCCTAATATTGCTTATAACAGCACTAGTGTCCTTAACTTCAACTTCAATGTAGTTTTGCAAAGCATTTTTTTTTTTTTTAAATCCTTGTGGTCATTCTCTCCTAAATGGGCTAGTTAGGTATTTTGAGACTGATTTTTGTGATTTTCAAACTCATTTTCTTTTAGATTAAGATCCATTATATCACATCTCAGTTTCATATCATTGCAGTTTAATGTACTGTTACCATCATATTGATAATTTTGGTACTTGTCCCTCCATTTGTATTTGTAGTATATAATGTCCTAAAATGGATGAGCATGTTGGGTCTGACTTCTGGTAACACATGTCATCCAAAAATCTTCATTGCCTCATGACTTCTTGATCCTATAGCTTGCTTATATGGGTGATTTTACTCTTTAATTTCACTGTAAGAAGGAAAAGAAAAAAGATACTGATACGTAATTATTGACAATGAAGAAATGTATTATGTTATTGATTCTGTTTCTACATTTAGTGCCACAAAGCACTTAAGCATCTCAAGAGAGGTGGATCAAGAAGGATCATCTGATGGTGGAACAATTTTGGACAATAATCCTATGTTAATTCAGACTAACTTAACTTCATTGTTAATCCCAGACTAACGCCATTGTTAATCCCAGACTACTTGTAAAATCAAAATTAGGATTCCTTGTAGAAACCTTTGCTGTCATTAGTTTTTTCCATGTTAAAAGACAAGGTAATTATGTAGTTCACAACTTAGCTAGCTAGACATGCAAGATATTTTTGAGATTTATCGGTGTGAATAGAGGATATTCCACACATCTTAATGATGTAATCTTAGCCGATTTGGCGAATTTGTCTTAACGAGAGTTACAACCTTTTTCTCAAGAAGAATTCCTAACACAATTTAGTCTACGATAATACAAAGGATTGGGGTCTCAATTCTACCTCTTGACTAGGAAACAATTCTTGGGTTTTGAAGACCATTTGATCTATATCTCTAACAAAAAAAAAAAAAAAGATCTATATCTCTAACATAAACAATTTGCGAAGATAAGACACAACGTCGTTGTAATTTTAAAAGGAGAGATACTATGTTCACAATAATTTTACAATATTTTCACAACAAATCATAGGTGGTTAGTTGTTATTAGTTCAAATTTGAATCTAACATTAAGATTACTTTTTTGCTCCAACAATAACAACCTGCCACTTATGATTTATTGTAAAATGTTGTAAAAATATTGGAGACATATCATTTCTCTTTTAAAAAATAGGAACTATTTGAACATGTTATTGGAAGTTTAATAAGGACCGAAATCATAGTTTGTCTATTACATTGTTGTTGTACCAAACATCTCGCTGAACATTATTTGGAGTCTACAAAATATACATAATTTATCTTATGGTCATTTAAAAATATATGCATATTTCTACTTACACGTGACAACGTACATGTCCCTTTAGTTCATTGAATAAAAGCATTGGAGGATGTTATATATGCTAACAAATCAGACCAAAAAGTTTATACATAATGATGTAACATCATGGAAAATTCTTGGAACATTAGGCTGTGTATTAGACATATCATTGAGGAAATTGATAATGAATCAAAAATAATATGACTTTGAGACGTGTGGAACACACTCTTTTTTTTAGGGGATAAGTGTTCACACTTGAAAGAGCTTGTTGTCTAGTTAATTAAGAGTAATTTACCTCTAGAATACAACAAATCTATTCACTGCAAAATAACAAATATAAAATTTCATTTTAACAGAATTTCTTACTAAATTGTGAATGATATAGGCCTATAAAACAATTATCTTTTAAAAATCAATTATTTTGTACTAGATAAAAAATTTACAGATTATGATCTAATGCATCCCATCTTATGTTAATAAAATAGGAAATTACTATATGATCCTGATCATACGTGTATCCAAGAGTGTCACATGTCTTGCAAGCATATATATGCATATATATTTTAGAGTATGAATCTATAGATTCTCTAAATCATTTTATTTATTGGTATTTGTATTACACCGTATGCCGACAACACATTACAATAGTACACCGTAAGCCTTAAAACACACTCGATTATATCTATATTACAATAGTATATTAATATTAAAGGGTTTACATTATTTACTGTTAGATCTGTGATCAGATCCCTCTATATATACCACCACCTCTTTCTATCCTCTATCTATACTAGCTCTTATAAACCTTTAGATAAATCAAAACATTCATCAATGGGGATTCGAGTAGTCTTTCTCCTCACTTTGGCCTCGCTCTATTTTTCAGGCAAGCAAGCTATTTCAATATTTATCTCTTTTTTTTTCATCATACTTTACATCAATTTAAGTACATTTTCACATAAATTAACCAACTATGATATTCTGTTGACTATAAGATACAATTATTTTAATTAATGCATGCAATACGTGAACTCACCCCCTCCCCCTCTCCCCTCTTTGAATTTTACAAAAATTTCTGTTTATATGTTTTGTACATAGGGGCTCACTCAGCTACATTTGCAATCACAAACAACTGCCCATTCAAAGTCTGGCCAGGAACCTTAACTGGCTCCGGCGGTCCTCAGTTATCTCTATTAACTGGTTTGGAGTTAGCATCCGGTGCTTCATCCTCTCTTAATGTCCATCCCCCATGGTCTGGTCGGTTTTGGGCACGATATCAATGTTCTAAGGACCACTTTGGAAAGTTTAGTTGCAGCAGTGGAGACTGTGGATCAGGTCAAATAGCATGCAATGGTGCTGGTGCAATTCCACCAGCATCCCTAGTGGAATTCACAGTTGCAACAAATGGTGGACGAGATTTCTATGATGTTAGTCTTGTGGATGGCTTTAATTTGCCAATCTCAGTAACCCCCCATGGTGGAAAAGAAGGGTGTCATACCACAAGCTGCAGAGCTAATGTGAACACAGTTTGTCCTCTCGAGTTGGCTGTGAAAGCATCAGATGGTAGTGTAATTGCTTGCAAGAGTGCATGTTTGGCATTCAAACAGCCACAATACTGTTGTACAGGTGATTTTGGTTCGCCAGATACATGCTCGCCATCTAACTATTCAAGGATTTTCAAGGACCAATGTCCACAAGCATATAGCTATGCTTATGATGATAAATCTAGCACCTTTACTTGCACTGGTGGGGCAGACTATGCCATAACTTTCTGTCCTTAATACATATAATAAGTTAACAGCCGACCCCTTGGAAGAAAAAAAGTTGAAAAGCTTTATAAACAAGGATCCAATAAGTCAAAAAGAAATTCCGGCTGATTGATAAATGTATTGCTATAATTTCTTATCATGTTTTTCAGCTGTCAAAAACATTTCTTGCATATATGGCAACAAATAATTGTGTTATTTGAATATGTAATTAATTATTTATGGGGTTTGAGCTTTCATACTCACTAGAAAAAGTCATCTAGAAACCGGAGTATACTTCTTAAGTGGTAGAATTTAGGTTCTTTAGCTTTTGATTTAGAATCTTAAAGGACCAAAAGACTTATTACTAGCAAAAGGGAAAAAAGAAATTGTTCAAGAAGAGAGTAATGTCCATGCGTCTACCTTGTTAAAAGTTGATTGCCTATTGATAAGAATTAGAAAGGTAGGCTCTACCATGTATCAATATTATTTGTATCATTTGAAGATATTCTCATCCTTAACAGTTGTGGTAATATTAGGTTCTACAATCAAATTTAAACATGTAGGTACATTAAAATTAAATGATAACATTACTTGTATTTTATTAGTCAATGCAACTATACGTTTATTTTTAATTAAGATTACTAAAACCTAAGTTTGGGCTTTTTTTTTCTTAAAAAAAAAAACCATGTATTTAATCTTAAAAACATCTTCTTATGAAAAAAAATCTTAAAAACATTGAGTAATGTTTACTCAACAAAGCAAAACAAACAAACAAAAAATTGATCAATTTTTAATTTGTTTGTTTGTTTTGCTTTATTGAGAAGACATTACTTAATGTTTTTAAGATTTTTTTTTTTTAATTTGATAAGACAATGTTTTTAAGATGTGATGCCCTGTCATCAAAATGTTGAAATGGGCTTTCTAATTAAATGAGACAAGGTTTTCAAATTATCAAATTAATTATTCATTTGTGAAAAGGAATAATTAATTTATAAATTTAAATTCTCAATTATGTTCTAAATTTTCTTTCCATGCATATATGCTCATCCTTTATTTTGATTGGACCAATGAGAATTTTAGTTGATTGATTCTAGTTTCTATTTAAAAGACCAATTAAAATCAATTACCCTTTTTTTTCTCCAAAAAATTACAATCGTCTACATTCTAGTCCATTTCAAAGATATTTTTCAATTAATGATATTTTATTCTTTAGTATTTTCAATCTAGAGTTTCGATTTCCTATATGAAAAGTGATTGTTTTAATATCTTTGGAAATTCTAACTGTCCATTGGGTAAAATTCTCAAGCCTTGTGATTGCATGAATGACATTTTTTTCAATTTTTACCCTTGAAATTTGTGAAATTACAATATTACCCCGTAGACCAAGGTTTTTGAGAAATTTAAATATTAGTCTAATTATAAAATGAGGTATTTATAATGATTTTTTAAAATAACATTAGATGATTATTGTTGGGGGGGGGGGGTAAAAGATTAATAGGCCCATGTAGATGTCTACATTGGGCCAGGGGCCCGACCTAAGGAAAACCCCTCCTCGACCATGGGAGAATCCTCCTCGGCTAAGATATAACCTAGAGTAAAAAAGGCAACAGACCACCAGTAGTGAGACTCCATATCGTTTCACAAGGTAGGAAAAGTACTAAAACAGAAAAAGACAACAGAGAAAACGAAAACGTTTAAGGGAAAGGCTGCCACCATTGCATTCAGTGCCTTGTGCCTGACAGAGCCATACTTCTTTGTCCTTACAACCACTCCCAACAACTGAAGGGAGAGGCTGATGGGACAAATACTTACCCTAGGGACCCCATTCAGGAGAAAGAAAATGATTATAAAAGGGGAAAAAGAGAAACAGAAGGGGGATCCTTCCCCCCCCAATAGATCAAGGATGCCAAGAAAAGCTCCTCGGATCATGCCAATGACCAATTTTCTTTGGTAAACTCGGCCCATGGGGAATGCTGTGATGGTCGTTGTCCATACACTAAAACCTAGCTCTTTGGCCCACTCTCTACAAATTCATTGTATCGGACTCACTGGTCTAAGGTCCCATACATCTTGGGCTTGGCCTAAAAAACATGACCCTACAATTGGCGTCGTCTGTGGGAAGAGCTTGTGCATTAGCAAGTGCAACGGTCAATCACGGTAGGGTCAAGCTCCTGCCAGTAGGAGTCCATCAGGAAGACCGTTGTGGCGATGGTACACGCTTCACGAAAGCCTCCCCCTATTTCCTAAAACACATCGTCATTGTCGTTGCTTACCCTTCACTCCTAAGGGCTTTTGACGTCAGACATGTGCCCCGAGCACCTGACATGGGGCTAACTCTCGCGGTCCTAGTTGTCCAATCCGCTGAATCCCCTACAGAGAGAGAAGTTGATGGCTAGAGTAAGTGCCAGACAGAACCAAGGCCTTGCATGGTCTTCGGACCTAAGCCTATAGGGAAACTAGACACTCTAAGAGCCTAAGCCTGTGCTAGACAAAACCAAGGTATTGCATGGTCCTCAGACTCAAGCCTATGGGGAAACTAGACACTCTTAAGAGCCTAAGCCTAAGTGCTAGACAGAACCAAGGTCTTGCATGGTCCTCGGACTCAAGCCTATGGGGAAACTAGACACTCTTCAAAGCCTAAGCCTAAGTGCTAGAAAGAACCAAGGCCTTGCATGGTCCTTGGACTCAAGCCTATGGGAAAATTAGACACTATGAGAGCCTAAGCCTAAGTGTTAGACAGAACCAAGGTCTTGCATGGTCCTTGGACTCAAGCCTTTGAGGAAACTAGACACTCTAAGAGCCTAAGTGCTAGATAGAACCAAGGTATTGCATGGTCCTCAGACTCAAGCTTATGGGAAAACTAGACACTGTAAGAGCCTAAGCCTAAGTGCTAAACAGAACCAAGGTCTTGCATGGTCCTCGAACTCAAGCCTATGGGGAAACTAGACACTCTAAGAGCCTAAGTGCTAGATAAAACCAAGGTATTGCATGGTCCTCAGATTCAAGCCTATGGGGAAACTAGACACTATAAGAGCCTAAGCGTAAGTGCTAGACAGAACCAAGGTTTTGCATGGTCCTCAAACTCAAGCCTATAGGGAAACTAGACACTCTAAGAGCTTAAGTGCTAGACAAAACCAAGGTATAGAATGGTCTTCGGACTCAAGCCTATGGAAAAACTAGACACTGTAAGAGCCTAAGCCTAAGTGTTAGACAGAACCAAGATCTTGCATGGTCCTCGGACTCAAGCCTATAGGGAAACTAGACACTCTAAGAGCCTAAGTGCTAGACAAAACCAAGGTATTGCATGGTCCTCGGACTCAAGCCTATTAGGAAAATAGACACTATAAAAGCTTAAGCCTAAGTGCTAGATAGAACCAAGGTCTTGCATGGTCCTCGGACTCAAGCCCATGGTGAAACTAGACACTAAGAGCCCAAGTGCTGGACAGAACCAAGGTATTGTATGGTCCTCGGATTCAAACCTATGGGAAACTAGCAACTTCAAGAAGGTCTTAAGTCTTAGGCAGAATGGAGGTATTGCATAGTCCTCGGACCTTCGGCCTTATGGAAACTAACACACAATGGTGCCTTTCTGTGTTTAGACCAAGTACAGTCATGCCTCGATCCTCGGACCGTACATCTAAAACAAATTAAAGCTACGAATATCATCGGAAACGTGGAAAAGAACCCTAATACCCAACGACCCCCTCGGATGGTTTATTTCGAATTACACATCCTTGGGCGGTCACCCCGTTCGCAATACAGAAGGTGCAGCTGTTATCCCGGTTAGTCTTTTATAGTTAACTTGTTTAAAGTCAGCACTATTGTGCTCATTGATTTCGATAAGTTCAAAGTAATAACTCTACCGACGAAGGCATCAGTTCTAAGTATGGTTCGAAAGAAAAGACACCAGCACATCTATTTACAAGATAATTATTGCAGAAGAGAAAGGATACGTAAAATGCAATAAAATCATCTTTTATTAGATAAAGAGATAGTACAATATACATAAAAGGGCTTAAACAAGCCTGTAATCATAAGCTAACTAAAAAAAAAAAAGGAATACACTGGGACGATAGATCCTTCAATTTTGCTCTAACAACGACTAGGCAAGTTTAGATGGCACCAGTGATGGAAGAGAAGAAGAAGTAGAGGCACCTAGGTGCACCAGTGATGGAAGAGAAGAAGAAGCGAAGGCACCTAGGTGGCACCAATGATGGAAGAGAGAAAGAAGCGGGGATGCCCAACCCCTATACCTACTCTAGCAGCAACCGAGCAAGCATCATTCTAGCAGCAATCGAGCAAGCACGGATGGTACCAGTGATGGGAAATCCCGACCCTCACGTGCATGACATACGGCACCGAATGGAGGTCCCAATGCTGTCGCACCAAAAATCTGATGCGACCTCCTCCCCCTTTGGATTTTGGCTGAAGGAAGAAAAGGCTCCTTTCTTGCCTTGTCGAGATGAAAAAAGGTCTTGAGCCTTTATCTCCCTTATCCTGACCGGGCCATTCTGAATCTCGGAGACACCTAAGACTTCTGAAGAGGGTTTGATTCCTTCACCCTCACCCTAACCATGACCATTTCACTCTCTAAATCTCAGTCACTCTCATAATAGGGACTTTGGGAACACTTAGGGAGTTAGAAACCTAAAAAACTCAAGGGTCTGCAAGTAAAGGGGGACTATCTCCCACTGCGCATCTTATATAGGGGACGAATCTGGAGGCAATCAATTCGCCCCAAAACCCCAAGAAGGAATTACAAATGAGATCATTCTCGCTCGAGTTCCAAAGTAGTCTTCAGCCGTTGGATTTATGTCACCTCATGAAAGGGCCCTAATTAAAGCGTGCCTCGTGTACCAAAACGACAGGACGTGGCTTGGATAGATTAGAAGAATGTCTCACAGTCAGAAACGCGCCTCGGGCAAATGAAGAGACGCTAGCACTAATAGAGGGCAAGATTTGGCAAATTGTGACAAAGGCCCGATGTCACCAAAATCCTCCTCTCCGTCCGAGGAGTCGAACAGCAGGATTTTGAGGGGCTATTGTGGGGGAGGGGGGTAAAAGACTAATAGGCCCATGTAGATATCTACATTGGGCCAGGGGCCCGGCCCAAGGAAAACCCCTCCTCGGCCATGGGAGAATCCTCCTCGGCTGAGATATAACTTAGGGTAAAAGAGGCAACAGACCACCAGTAGCGAGACTCCATATTGTTTCACAAGGCAGGAAAAGTACTAAAGCAAAAAAAAGATAACAGAGAAAACGAAAACGTCTAAGGGAAAGGTTGCCACCATTGCATTCAATGCCTTATGCCTGACAGAGCCATACTTCTTTGTCCTTACAACCACTCCCAACAATTGAAGGGAGAGGCTGATGGGACAAGTATATACCCTAGGGACCCCATTCAGGAGAAAGAAAATGACTATAAAAGGGGAAAAAGAGAAATAGAAGGGGGATCCTTCCCTCCCAACAGATCAGGGATGTCAAGAAAAGCTCCTCGGATCATGCCGAAGACCAATTTTCTTTGGTAAACTCAGCCCATGGGGAATGTCGTGATGGTCGTTGCCCATACACTAAAACCCAACTCTTTGGCCTATTCTCTACAAATTAATTGTATCAACTCATTGGTCTAAGGTCCCATGCATCTTGGGCTTGGCCTGAAAAACGTGACCCTACAATTATATCACAGTCATTGCCTTTTCCTGGTAATTATTTCACCATTGCTTTTTATTTTGAAAATTGTATATTAAATATTTAAAAAGAGTATTTATTAATTATTAATACTCCTTAAATAAGAGTAAGTCTACTATCACAACCATTTTTACAGATTTGGTCACAACTCGCTTATGTTACAAGTTATAAGTAGTGGGAGAAAATAATAGGTCTATGTAGGTTCATAATTTCATCACTCACAAGTTATCACATGAACAAGTCGTGGCAAAGTTGTGAAAATAGTCGTGACGTTGACTTACTCTTTAAGTAATAAATATTCACCGGGGTCCGTGGGTAATGTGCTTTTTTCTTGATAATTTGTACTATTTCTCTCAGTGCTTTGTTTTGATTTATACTAAGAACTAACGATGATCAAGCTCGTTTTATTAGTTGAATATTTCCAAAAGGTTGATTTGTTTTTTTACCCACAAAAGTAATTTAGTTAGGCTAACTAATCAGATCTCTTTTCATCTATGATTGAAATTGAAAATATCTATGTTGTGTCTTGATAAAACTGACTAATGAGGCACATTTCAAAATTTGGGCATTTATGATTACGGCTTATTATGCTTTTTAATAATAACTTCACTTTTCCTCTCTGTCCCATTCACTGAAGCCAAGCTCTTTCTCCCAATCTTGACATATGTTATTAGCTGATTGCACTTCTTTTAAAATCTTAATAATTCCATTTAATCCCGGACAATGGAAAAGTTACCTGGTTCGAAAATATTTTTAAAAGTTTCTTATAAAAAAATAATAATAATAATTAATTTTAAAATTAAAAACTTCCGGTTTATTAACCTTTATATGTTTACATTTATGGTTCCAGTGTATACATGTGCATGAACAATGCACAATATGCAGTCTTGTATATTATTCATGCAAATGTGTACAATGGTGTACATGTTTAATTAATCGACAACATAAATTGTACATTATCATTTGTAAATGTAAAAAAAAAAAATTATAAAAAAAGAAAAAACATAATTTTCCTTCCATTTAACAATAAATCATACAAATTTTGGTATCTTCTAGGTATTTTTATTGAAGACATTTAAAGTTTAAATTCTCAGCTTCTAACTATCAAATGTATTTATAAAAAAAACAAAAACAAAAATTTAAAATCACACAAATCTCAAATCAAACTTCCAGCAAATTCTCAAGGAAGTACGACAGGCATTAAGGCAAATAATTTCTTCATTTTCTCAATGTCAATCCTTGTTAACTAGTACCTCTGATGCTTTCTAGTGTTTTCCCATGTCTTTTTAAGATAATAAAACAAAATTATCATTGAAGCCAATTTGAATTGATATTTTTGTGTAAGTGGCAAGCATGTAATAAAACCCCTCTCTCTCTCTCTCCTGTACAAAGGCCACACCTTCCCAGTGTAACTTCTTCTATAAGTTCTCATTTCTCTCTCTCTTTGCAAGTAGACAAAGAAAACTTTAATATCTTGTTATTATCAAAATGAAGAGTGATGAATGAGTATTTGGCCCCTTTTTAACTCTCAATACAAATACAATTGTAATGAATTGAAGTATGGAACAAAAATTAGTTTCATGCAAAATTAGTCATAGGTAACAACTTACAAATAAATTATTTTCCCATCCTACTCAGTTCACTCAAATATTCTCTCTTGTTTTTTATGTTTGAAAGGCTGAAATACCATAAATCGAACTATGCATTCAAAACTGGTTTGGTCTAACAAGCCTAGAATGTAGAATGTTTCCCTTAACCAATTTTTCTTGATGTGGGTGTTCTGTAAAAGTATCTATATAAAATAAAATAAAAAGTAGATTTTCATGCTAAAATAAAAGGAAAATTTTAGACTGGCTCATGTAAATGCTCTAAGGTTCCAAATTTGTATGCTATAAGATAATAAATTGCACAGAAAGAGAGAGGTTGGGGTCAAGAAAGGCCACGAGGCACATACTAGACAGTCTAGACTCCCCCACCTAGATACCATGCCCCAACATTGACGTGGGGTCCTACATGATGCCAGCCTATTCTTCTAACTAGCCCTGATGCATAGTAGAATATAACACTGAGTTTAATGGCAAGGCAAGCATAACCGTTAACAGGTTATATTCTAAAGAAGAAATTTTTTCGAAACATTCAACTTTGAATTGCAAGGAAAATGCTCAAGACTAAACAATAAAATTTATGCTTATTTGATACTATAGCTAGATTCATAAAAACAGATCACTTCTAAAGTTTTGTCCCAAAATTCACAACTCTCATAGACATTAACTCAAAGCCACTTACAATAGATAAACGTGGGAAACTTACTTGTAAATCATCCAATAGCACTAGCCTCACTTGAAATTTATCCAATGAAAACCATTGTTACTAAAACCATATAATTCATTATCTATGAGATAATAGATCCCCTGAAAAAAAACATATATATCCGGACTCCACTGTTATTATCAAACAAGATGCACGGATATGTCATTTCAATAATTTAAACCATTATGACTGAAATGATATACAAATTCTTTAAAAACATACTATGATTTAGAGAAAAAAATCCAAAACATGGTCTGGCTGACTGAAATATATGCATGTGCACATCCAATAGCAGTAGACTCATTTGAAATTCATCCTATCAATATCCTCCTTATTTAGCAGCCAGTCGAAGTATAAACAGAACCTGAGCGCCATCTTCTGCAGAAATGCCAATCTTCATCATCATCATCATCTACAAATGTGTGAGAACTTGAGTTTACATGATACTTTAACAAAAAAAAAAAAACAAGAAACGAAAAGAAAGCAATTAATAATTTGCTCATACTGTTGAGTGAGTAATTGGAGTTGCTTCTTGCCTGCTTAGGCATCACACCAATGACATGTAGAGAAGAAAATAAGTCTCTAGTTTTTTAGCAGTTCAAAAATTTATCAGGAGAAAATTTCCAAGTCCAACATTAGCGAGCACAAAGGAGAATATTTAAAATAGTATAATACTCTTAAACTTACAAATTGCATGCCAAAATAGGACTGAACCATCTACCTTACAGCAAAATCACTGAAGCAAAAAAACCTGAGACAAAAAACAAAAAAATTGTAAGCAAAAGTCTTCGCACTCGGGGTGTAAAATTGGATGTCCTAGGATTGTTAAAAAGAAAAAGGATTGGATGGTACTTGCCAGCAACGAAATCAACTGTAGAGCTCAAACGGAGAAAAGATAAAATAGTTTTTTTTTTTTTATCAAAGACTTGTAACAGGAAGGATGTTTTGAGAGCCATTACCCTTCATTGGAGAATCTTTCCTTTCTTTTTCTCTATTTTTTTGGGACATTATTGAAGAATCTTATTGATTCTTCAGAAGCACGTACATTTTGCTTCTTCTGCAATTCCTAAGTTAAACCATCTCACTTCTTCTTTGTATACCAAACCAACTCCACACATCCGCACCTCAGCGTGTGGGCTAGAGGTCTCAAATTTAACCTCAATCTGACTGCATTGATCACCATTCAGAACAGTAGCAAGCCAATCATCACGAGACAAATACAATAGCCAAATGTGGTCCACACTAAATGACACCTTAAAGAAAATTTCAGAGGCCTTACCGCGAGACCTATCACCAAGGCTTATCACATTAGCTCTAAAACCAAATGTTTCACTGGAAACATCAACAGAATTAGGAGAATATGAAATTTGGAGGCAGAGAAGGAATCCCATCCACCTACTATTACACCAGTTTGGAGACAGCTTTATGACTACTGATTTGCCTGAGTTTTGATGCATTAAGAAATGTGGAAATTCATTGCTGGGAATAATCATCTGAAATTCAGTTCCAGATCTATCCTCTTCCCTTCTGGTAGGAGTTTCATTTCCAGTTTTTAGATGAATTCCCTGTACCATTAAAAAAATATATATATGTTACTCCATTTAACGTTGAGAGAGAGGAGGTGGTATATACTATGCATCAGATGCATGAGAGAAAAGACATTACCTCTAAGTAACGGTTCAATATTGTATATGCCACACTGCTTCTACTGCTCTGTCCATACAGTACTGGTAGGTTAGTTACTGATGGTTCTAGGGAATAACAATGTTGAGCATTTATATATCTCACAGTTGATGGAAGGCCTGACAATGATCGAAGCATACTGCAGTTGCTCAAATCAAGAGCTTCCAGTTTCGAAAGTTGACTAATGCTTGCAGGTAGGTTGACAAAACTGTTTCCACTTAGTGTTAAATACTTTAATGAGGAGAAGCAGCCAATACCATTAAGCCCTATTCCTTCAAGTTGAGACATCCTACTCAGTATAAGTCGTTTTAGGGAAAACTCAGGCCTCACAGAAAAATTACTCTCTAATGGCTCTCCACATCCACAATCTTTCAAGACAAAAACGGAAGAGGGAATTTCTCTAACCGCAGTTCCACTCAAATCAAGTTCCTTTAAACACTTCATTTTCCAAAGGTTATCAGGCAGGTTGGCAAGGCGTGAGCATTTGGAAAGAATGAGTATTTCAAGTGACCTCAAACTAGTTATGTTTCTTGGAAGACATTCGAGATTTCTGCAGTATTCTAGATTTAGTAAAGTAAGGGCAGTCAAGCACTCAATTGATGAGGGTAGTTCCTCGATAGCAGTACAACCCAAATAAAGTTCTGTTAGGCTTTTCATAATCCCCTTAAATTCCGGAATCTTCTTGATCTTTGAACAGCCAGAAAGATTAAGAATTGTAAGGGACTCCATTTTAGAAGTCATGCTCGGAAGATTGGTAAGAGATTTGCAACTTTGTAGGTCTAAAACATTAAGCTTACTAAGTTGTCCAATAGATGGGTGGATCTCAACCAAATTTCTACAGCATGTGAGATTTAGTCTCTCAAGTCTCGGAACTAAAATTGAGAGAAGTCAGGTGTCTGAATAAGGTTATAGGAATCTCGAAGATTGATGCATTTTAGCCTGTCCAAATACTGTTAAAAAATAAAATAAATAAATAAATAAACTTCCATTAAACCTAGAATTTATTTTAATAAGATAAATAAATTTCTGATAATAAGGAAATTTTATTATTGAAAGGAGGAAACTCAAAGTCTCAAATAGGCGGGGAGTGCATTGAAGCTACTCCTAATGAACAAAATTACCTTGACTCCTTCCCAAAGATATTTAATTTTGCTAGACTGTAAATTAAGTTCAACAAGCTCTTTTGGTTGGAAACTAGATGGCAAACTTCTTGAAGAATACCCAATCCATTGGAGAAATTTTAGGCCATTAGAAACATGATTGAGGCCATTTGGGATGTGCACGCCATGAATTTTAAGCAATCTAAGATTATACATCTTTGAAAAAGCTTCAAGAAAGTCTTCAAAATTCCAGTATCCTCTTTCCCATTCATAAGGGTTTAGGACTATGGCTTGAATTCTTTCTGTTGTCTGAGAATCAAAAGCAAATGATCAGTGAATTAATTGCACAACAAAAGATAAGAATGCTAGAATTACTCATGTACATATTGTGTCAAAAGAGATGAAAATAGCTACACCTTGAATTTTCCAAATGTATAACCTCCTCTTAACCATTGGTGGACCCTCGGGAAATTGCCGTTTATTTGAGCCTTTGAGAAACAATTAATTTTTTGCATCCCCTCCTCTTCAAGAGTAATTCTTAAGTACTATCAGAAAATGGTGCTCCCCCCTCTCACATTTATGGTGTTCATTAAATTCATAGTAGAGTCCACTACAAATGTGAGTGGAACGAGCACCATTTCTTTGAGAGTACCTAAGAATTTTCCCCTCTCCAAGTCTCCACCAAAAGAAGCCCTCAAATGGTGGGACCGACTTCTTATCTAACCATAAAAAATAGAAAAGTGTACTACTAGTCCTATTTTTTTCCCCCTTAAAAGGGGGACAAAAAAGAGCAGAAAAGTTATTAAGACAAATTTAAAAGTTTACATCAGAATGGTGTTTGAAATTCATATATTAAAATTGTTATATATTATTCTTACAATCATAAATTAAAACTAAAAGGTGCCTTTTAGAGCCAAAAAAAAAAAATCTAAATAGGAAATTACAACATTTCTTTTAAAATGATAAGAAAAAAAACAAAAAGAAATGAAGACCATAAACAATGTTTTGAAAAAAAAAAATAAAAAATAAAAAAAAAGAATGCCTTTCATTATAGATTGAAAGCTTGGTTGATTAAATCACGAAATTGAATTCATAACTATAATCAATGACACAATCGCATTATGTTTTTAGAGTTAAATATAAGAAATCGTCAAAGACAATATGTTAAAACTAGTCGCTAACCCGTGCGATGCACGGGAAAGTTATTGGGTATGAAGGTTTAACATTCTGAATTATTTAATAAATGTATGAAAGACAAATTTAAAAAACAAATTATTCAATATTTCTAATTAATCATGATGAACCACAACAATAGCAAATATGTTAACCCATCCAACAACAAAACTACAACTCATAAGCTTAAATTATATCCAAACACAAACAAACAAACAAACAAAAAGTCTCATATTAATACAAAGAGAGAAACAAAACAAAAGGCTAAATGTAAATTAAAATTATAAAACATTAATAGTGGTCGTTGTAAACCACAAAACATATACACGGCTATTTACAAATAAAATCACTACTATCTAAAGAACAGTTAAAAGAGATAGCACTATTAACAAAATAAACAATCAATACTTAATATAAAATAATATAAATGATAAAATAAACAATCAATATTAAATATAAAATAATATAAATGATAAAATAAATAATGCAAGGGCAAAAAGTTAACACTTGATGGACGTGTGGCAGAGGCATATAAAGTTGAATTTGAAAGCTTCACAGGCTGGCTTGGTCAGGCAAAGGCACACAAAACAAAATAAGGTTGAGAAGACAAAAGAGCGAAAGGAAAAAGAAACAAAGCAAAAAGAAAGGAGCTTGAGCAAAAAAGAAAGAAAGGAGTCTTGGCGAAGAAGATGGAGGTGACAGCAACTATCTGGTATCGACTTCCGCTTTTCTCTATGGGTTTTTTTTTTTTTTTGTGGATATTATTTAAATGATCTGAGTTTTGGGTTTTGGGGGAAGGAGATTGTAGCGTGAGAATGTCAAAAGAATAATTCAAATGTTAAAATATTGAGGTTTATATTGCTTTTATAGTGTTCATAGTGGGTGTTTTGAGGGGGAGACGATTTTGAGAAAGAAGATGTCTGTTGGTGGGTATGGTGGGTTTTCAGATGCGATGCGATGATGCTTTGCTGTTGGCTTGCCGTGGGTCTGATTGGCTTGCCGTGGGTTTGATTGAAGAGGAGCTGGGAGGAGCTGGAAGAGAAGGCATAGTATCGTGAAAGGGAAAGCGTGAAAGGCAGAGTCGGGTTTTAAAAAATTCAATTACGTTTTTTTTTTTTTTTTTAAATTATGCTGACGTGGAAAATTGTAGAAGCTTCAAAAGCTTCGGTTTTATATATATATATATATATAGATTAGCATCTTAAATGATAATTTGTATTCTATATTTCATTACCTAAGTACTTTGGTAACTGCTTATCTATTGAATCATTTTTTTTTAAAGAACTAATTTGATGAATGAATTTATGTTATTATAATCATGTTTACTGAAATAAAATTCTAGTTTTGTTACTTTTCTTACCGTCACATTTGTCAATACATGAAGCAAATCCTTACAAAGCCACAATCTGCTACGCTTTCCAGGTTCTCCAAGTGATTCTCGACGAATAATTTCTCTACCCATTTCTTGTAGAAGATCATGCATCCACAATTTTTTATTTTCTACACTTAGGAGAGATTTATCCATGAGTACACTAATACCAATTTGTGCATCAAAACCACAATTCTCTAATATCTCTATTACTCGATCTTTTCTCTCCCCTCTAAAGTAACACGCAATATCCAAAAATATATCTTGCCACATTATTTCTAGTCCATCGTAACTTACCTTAAGTATGTCAAATATTTCTCTTTTAGGAATTTTTTTAAAATTGTCCAGTGCACTTTTCCATTCACCTATTGTTTTTCCAACCAAAAAAGAACCCAAAGTTTCAAGAGCTAACGGAAGGCCTTTAGCATAGTATACAACATCTTGGGAGAGCTGCATGTAACCTTCTTGGGGTTGCTCATTTTTGAAGGCTTTCAAACAAAAAAGTTTTTAAGGCATCATCATGGTTTAGTCCATTAGGCTTATATATTTTATGCACCCCATGTTGGACCCACAAATGTTGATCTCTAGTTGTTATGATGATCCAACTCCCCAATCCAAACCAGCAATGCTCTCCGGCCAACTTTTCTAATTGTTTCAATTGATTAACATCATCGAGGACAAGCAGAACTTTCTTATTATGTATCCTTTTCTTGATCATGTCAGCTCCCTCATAATCATTCCATATATTTACATTTCTTTCCTCCAAAATTTGCGCAAGTAGCTGCTTTTGGAGGGGAAGCAAACCATGTTTTTCTGACTCTCCCCTAACATTAGCAATAAAGCAAGAAGCTTCAAAATGACTACAAAACTTATCATAAACAACTCTAGCAAGAGTTGTCTTCCCCAGTCCCCCCATACCACAAATCCCTATCATGTAAACATTGTTCATAAAACCTAAATATGAAGTCAACAATTCCTCCACTGAAGAATCTATTCCTACCAAGTTGGTGGGAATGCTTAAAAAACCTGAACTCAATTTATGTAATATCACTTCCACAATGTGTTGGATAAATTGTGCTTCATCCCTGCAGGAAAGATAGAACAATAATTACGTGATGGAAAATGTTGGCCAATAATACTCCGTGGTCAAATAAATATGAATTTGCTAGCTCAAGCAACATGGATAGAATCACCCGTAAAATAATTGTATATACATGTTAAATGGACAGCTGGTAGGGAGCTATAGTTTTTGTTATATTCAGTTTAAACAGATCCTTGTTGATAACTTATAGGCAATTGTTATTCTTTCCCAAGAAACAATTAAGGGCCTTCCCAATTATCGAACCAAAAAGAAACTTGAAAAGGCAGCAAAAGATGGAGAGAAGCAGGACATATTATTAGCGGCAAAAATATCAGTATGGGAAAGCAAGTTAATAGCATTGCTTAGGTTAGAATTGATTGACCATAAATTAGAATAATACTAATGCAAACAATTGGTTTGTGAATAAAATGGTTAAAATGTGCTTTTAAGGATTTTATTTAACACAAAAAAGTAATTCAGCCATAGCTAAATCATTCTGAAAACGGCTGACATGTTCACCATGAACTTAATCCAATCTATAACTTGGCTTACGGTAATTTTGGATCGTTCCTTTTTTTGTTATTATTATTATTTTTTTTTTTTTTTTTTTTTTTTGGAGAAGAAAGGTAATTTTGGATCGTTAAAACATCATATTGAGTTACCAAAGTGTTATAAATGTCTTCAAAAGTGGTGTTTGTTTAACTTAAATTCTCGTGGGGCTAGTCTACATGAATCGTTGAATGGTTGTCCGTGATTGCCCAATCATATAATTTTTGAGTTAGGCCTTCTTTTCCTTTGCTAGTCTGGATAGAGTCTATTCCACCAGATATTACTACATACTGTTTCTCAAAAAAAATAAAATAAAATAGAGTTAAGACTTTGACCAGAGAAGTTAGTGTGTAAACTTATCTTACCAAAGCAAGTCATAATATATAGGGTAATTACAATTTACCCTTATAGTTTGGTCCTTTCATAATTTAGTACACAAAGTATCTATTACTACATCTAAATCATTAAAGTTTCTTTTCTCAAAAAAAAAAAATCATTAAAGTTTCCACTAAAACGAATTCTTTTGGGCTGTGTCCTAGAGTTTTTCACATATGTGACACGTGAGAGTAATTTTATGAGACTGACTTAATGAAAATACCCCTCACAGATACAACTTTCCACTCTCCAATTTTTTCTCCAAAAAATGTTAGAAATCAATGACGAAGGTAAAGTTAAAAAGTTATAATAATTAAAAAATAGAGACATGTCCACCGTGAAAATTTAATTTTATGTCAAAATTTAATTTTAAGATAAAATGAAAATTTTAAGCCTAACCTAAACCCGCCAGCCCTAAAGGTGTTTCTCCTAGAAAACCAACACAATTCTCTCAATCAGCTATTGAAGTCTAAGCCCTATCGAAACCCTCAATCGTGGCTCTCTTATTCATATTTTGCTGTTTGGTTGTTTGGGTACTTCATTTTGAGGGCCTTTATTTTACGTTTTTTCATTGATGTTTGCTTTCTTATTCATTTCATTTATTTTACTCACTTTGCTTTCTCTGAATTTCTAAATTATGCTATGTTTTAACTTAGTTTACATGCTATGTTTGCTTTCTTTGAACCTGGATACACAAAGAAATATCAATTTAGTTATAAGGCTCTTAGCACCTTTGTAGTTAGTGTTTATGAGATAAACATTAGACCAAGTAATTAATCTATTATGTATTGTGTAAAGAGAAAAGAGTGCGAGAAGACAAAGGTAATGCCTCCTCCTCCTCCCCACCCCCCTCCCCCACCTCTCCCTCATCCTAACCACCCTCCTTCTACACACCACCCTCTCCCTCAACCATCACCATCTTTCTTTCCTTTTTTGCCACCCTTACATATTCCTCCTCCCTCTCCTCTATGCTTTCCTCCACAGTTTGGGTTTTTCCAATATCCCTATCCCCCTCCTCCATCACTGCCTTTCCCATCCCCACCACTTCAGGAGTCTAACCATGTTTTGCCTAAACCGCCTAACCTTGTACTTGCACCTTTAGCCATACCAAATACTCCCACCACAAAAACCTCACAAAATATCCCTCCTACATCTCAGTCCTTGGACCAAGGGGGCAGTAAGAGGTCGTTTCGTATTGATGCAAAACTTTTTTCTTTCTCTTTTGATGGAGGCAGTCTGATTTGTATGCCATTCATGAGACATGTAGGGATGTTAAGAGCTCTATTTGGGTTGGACGTAGGGGCATGGAGTGGATCCTTACTTGTCTCATCGATAAACGAGACTAGGTGCCTAGTCGAGATGTACTCTATAAGAGATTCAGGGAAAATGGGAAGTTGATGATAGAGTTCTATGGGAGATCAAACAAAACTGGTCTTTTTGTAGTTATTGCAGTATATTTTGGAGGGACTAGGAGAGGTTGTATTAAGATACCAGCAAGCTCCAGTCATGCTGGTTGGTCTTTGTTTCAGAAAGAGCTAAGGAATTTTTTCTCTGATGCAAAACCGGTATCCATGGCTGAAGTATCCTCCAACAATGGTGGTGGAGGTGGTCAGTCTGCCGGTGGTGGCCGGAGTGGGAAAATTGTGTCTGTTTATGGTAATCAACAAAAGATCAGGAATTTTGAAAAAATTGGAACTAAATTGGGGCAGAACGTGATTCATTGAGATCCTATATTAAATGTTTCAATTATAAATGGTAGACCTACGTGGGCATTTAATTTTAAGTTGACACCTGCTATTTTGGCTTTAAGAGTGTGCAAGCCTAAGGGTGGGAGATGTATTGTGTCTTGTCTAGGTGCTAAGGAGTTCAGTTGGCCCAAGGATTTAAGTGGTGGGCCAAAAGTCAAAAAACAAACAGGTGGGCTTGATAAAGCCCAACCCGTGGCACCAATGTCTTCACAAAGTGAGGGTAATTTGGTTAAGCATAACACTTTACAAGTAAACTTTGATGCTCCATCTACGTAGGTAATAGGTGAGAGTTCGAGAGGAAGAACGAGGGGAGATTCCGAGTTGCCTCAGTGGTCTCACCGCCTATTAGGTGAGGGAGAGATCACCCCATTGAAGTGTCAAGTGCGACGGAGGTTTCCAAGATTGGGTTCATCGACGAGGCGGTGACCAATCGGGGGATGGGGGACGAGAACTAGACTCCGATGACTGATGATTTGAGTGTAGGGATGACGGCGAGGCTGATAGGGCCTGGGAATGTTGTTTCTTCTAATCATCGACATCAGGGTGCTACTCAAAACCATTTTTATCCTCTGTCGGGTCTGTTTAGCTAGAAAGGTTTCTGTTTTGGGGAGAGAGATAACTCCACGGAGGTATCAGGTGAGAAGGGAGAGAAATGGAGCAATCCTCATGTTAAGCTAGTGTCGTCGAGCTACTTGGGTGGGGATGAGCTGTTACAAGATGGGTCTAAGCACTTTCTACTTCAGTGGAAGCACAGTGAAGTTAATCCTAGTGGTTTTTCTCACGAGGAGGAAGAGAGTGGCTTATTGGAGTGCTCACCTCCATCTAAATGGGATCCCAATGAACAAAAGGAGTTGGAGGTGATCCACGAAGTTGATGAGGGAGAGGTTCAGGGCTCAAGAGGTGAAAAATTCGAAATGGGTATGTAGCCTAATGAAAAGTTTCTGTAAAATTGTGGGCTTTCCTATTGTTAAGCATGAAGATCGATGTCTAGCTTTGTTTTGTCTCCTTGAACAAGACTGCATTGATGTTGTAAACGTTAGGACTTCTAAAGGAATTGTGAACTCAAGGCAAAAAGGGCTTAGGGAACTTAAAGGTTTGATTTCTTCAATAAATTATGATGGGGTAGCATCTAAAGGGAGGAACAGAGATTCCTCAGAAGGTACAGGGGTGATTACCAGTTTTAAATGAGTTTACGGCTTTTATCTTGGAATGTTAGGGGATTAAATAATCCTCAAAAGTGAGAGGTGTGTAAAAATCTTCTCAATGAGTGGAAGTGTGATATTGTTTGCTACGAAGAAACTAAGCTATCTTCTTTAAACTCTTCTGTTGTTCGAAGCCTATGGGGTAGTCCTTGCCTAGACTGGGTTGCTCTAGATGCAGTCAACACTGCAAGGGGGGTGTTACTAGTTTGGGACAAGAGAGTTTATGAAAAAGTTTGACTATGCTATTAGTCAGTTTTCTGTTAATGTTTTACTAAAGGGGGTTGTAGATGATTTTGTATGGGCATGTTCAGGAGTGTATGGTCCTAATGATGATAGTCAGCGGGGTGCTCTGTGGGAGGAGATTACAAGGATGCACTCTAGGTGGAATACGGCATGGTGTGTGATTGGGGATTTCAATACCATTCGATATCCAAGTGAGAGATTTGATTGTGAGGCTTTTAGTATGGCTATGTTTGCTTTTTCAGACTTCATTGGGGCTAATTACCTTGTGGACTAACCTCTTGAAGGGACTTCATTTACTTGGTTTAGAGATTCAGAGACAAATTGTATGTCAAGAATTTGATAGAACCTTGGCATCAGTGGATTGGGTAGATCATTTTGGAAACATGTCTCAAAGGGTACTCCATTGTGTAGTTTCTAATCATTGCCCACTTTTGGCGGTGGCTGGTAGTGTTAATAAAGGTCGAAGTGCCTTTAAGTTTTGAGAATATGTGGTTGAAAGAAGAGTGATTTGTAGAGACAATTCGGCAATGGTGGAATGGGTATTGCTTTTCAGGTTCTCCGAGCTTTATTCTAACTCGTAAATTGAAAGCTCTTAAAGAAGACTTGAAAAAGTGGAATAACGAGGAATATGGGGATCTGGCCTTTAGGTAGAAATGTCTTTAATCTGAATTGTTGGGTTTGGATGCTAGGGAGGACTTGTCAGGTCTTTCGCAGGAGGAACAAACTCGTCGTATTCAGATTAAAGGTGAAATTGCACATCTAGCCTCTTTGGAGGAGATTTCTTGGAGACAAAAGTCCCGGATATTATTTGTTAAGGAGGGGGACAATAATACTCGCTTTTTTCATCGGGTAGCAAACTCCCATAGAAGAACTAACCATATTTGAGGTATAGAGGTGGATGGTGTCCTCTATAAGGATGAGGAAGAGGTGCGGTCTAAGGTGGTTCATTTTTATTAGAGTTTGTACACTGAGTCAGATACTTGGCGTCCTTCTATGGACGGATTAGAGTTTGCAAGAATTGAGGAGGATGAGCGGCTTGATCTAGAGAGGGATTTTTCTGAGGAAGTGGTAAAGGTTCTTCAAGAGATGGAGGGTGATAAAGCTCTAGGTTCTGACGGTTTCACTATGGCAATTTTTCAAAAATACTGGAGTGTAGTGGAAAAAGATGTTATGGCCTTTTTTGATCATATAGGAGCTCAAAATTTGAACGGTCATGCTTCTTTTCTATCTTTAATTCCCAAGAAAAATAATGCATTGAATATCAAAGATTTTCGGCCTATCAGCTTTGTGGGCAGTGTGTATAAGCTATTGTCTAAGATTTTGGCTAACAGATTGAGGCTGGTGTTAGATAAACTCATTTCGGAGATGCAGAATTCTTTTGTTGGTGGCAGACAGATTTTGGATTCAATACTTATTACTAATTAATGTTTAGACCATAGACTGAAGTGTCGTACTCTGGGGGTGGTGTGTAAGTTAGACATTGAGAAAGCATATGCTCATGTGAATTGGGGCACTTTGCTCTATCTGTTGGAGAGGATGGGCTTTGGGGGTAGATGGAGCAGATGGCTAAAGACTTGTGTCACTACCGTTCGCCTCTTAGTTTTGGTTAATGGATCTCTTGCTGGTTTCTTTGGTAGTTCTAGAGGTCTAAGACAAGGTAATCAATTGTCTCCCCTTCTCTTTCTTTTGATAATGGAGGTTTTAAGTCGTATCCTAAAGAAAACTGAGGAAGGTGGTCTCATTCAAGGTTTTCATGTGGGTCCTATTAATTCTACTGGTATCCGTATTTCTCACTTATTATTTGCTGATGATACCATTCTTTTCTATGATGTCTCTAGAAAGCAGATCCTTTCCATTAGGCTGGTTTTAACTTGTTTTCAAGCTTTTACTGGTTTGAAGGTGAATGTGGGGAAAAGTGAAATTGTCCGTATTGGGGAGATGAGCAACATTCAGACTTTGGCTAATATTCTTCAATGCAAGGTGGGCAGTTTGCCTATGATTTACTTGGGTATGCCATTAGGAACTTTGTATAAAACAGCCTCTATTTGGAATTCGATCCATGAGAGGATGGAAAAGAAGCTTTCGGGCTGGAAGCTACTTTATCTGTCAAAGGGTGGTACTCACTTTGTTGAAAAGTACCCTTTCAAGTTGTCCGACTTATTACCTTTCCCTTTTTACTATCCCTAAAGCTATGGCAACTAGATTGGAATGTATTCAGAGGAATTTTTTGTGGGGTTCTTCAACTAAGTGTTTCAAATATCCATTGGTGGCATAGGAAAAGGTTTGCTTACTACGTGAGTTGGGTGGTTTGGGAGATCAAAATTTGGCATCTATTAATCAAGCCCTATTAGGGAAATGGCTTTGGAGGTATGGCCATGAAATCACTCATCTGTGGCGGAGGGTCATAGTCATGAAATATAGGGAGGGGAAAAAGGGGTTGGTGCACTAGAGTTTGTAGAAGGGCTCATGGTTGTGGTTTATGGCGGAGTATTAGTGAAAGGTGGGAAAGTTTTTCTACGCATTTATCTTTTGTGGTGGGGGATGGTTCCTGTATTCTTTTTTGACATGATAAGTGGACTAGGGATGATCCTCTTAAAACTCTTTATCCTCAGTTATTTATGTGTTCAACCAATAAGGAAGATTGCATTTCTAAAGCGTTAAGCCCTCTAGTGGGTGATAATGATAGAGTGTGGAGTTTAAGATTTTATAAGGAATTCAATGATTGGGAGTTAGCGGCTTCCTACTTCTTACTTCATTTCATACAAACCCGGATTCCTAGGGGTAGAGGGTGTGACAAGCTTTGTTGGGGTCTTAATGGAAGTGGGCAGTTTGATATTCGGTCTTTTTATCATAAGATTCAAAATGCAATTCCTTCTACTTTCCCTTGGAAGGGCATTTGGAAAGTTAAGGTTCCTAAAAGGGTGGCATTCTTTATGTGGACAACAGCTCATGGTCAGATTCTAACTTTGGATAACCTTATGCTTCGTGGTCACCCTTTGGCAAATCGTTGTTGTATGTGCTGTTGTAATGCAGAATTTGTGGATCACCTGTTGCTTTTTTGTCCAATAGCTCATTCTTTATGGACGTATATGCTTCGGTTGTTTGGGATCGATTTGGTCATGCCAGGTTCAGTTGTGGTCTTATTATTTTGTTGGTATCATTGGCTTGGGAAGCATAGTTCTGATATTTGAAATTTGGTTCAAGGTTGTTTAATATGGACTATTTGGACTGAACGGAATCGGCGTTCCTTTGAGGATAATGGGAAAACTATGGTTCAATTATTATATTTATGCCAATGGACTTTCTTTGATTGGTCTTGGTGTTGGGGTCTCTCGGATTGTTCTACCCTTATGAATTTTCTTTCGTCTATTAGAATAGCTTAGTGGCTGCTTGTGTGTTTTTTATCCTTATTTTTCTTTGTTCACTACCGTGAACTCTTTGTATTTTTCTTGCTATTCCTTTATTAATAATATTTTCTTCTTACTTGTCAAAAAAAAAAAAAAAAAAAGTATTGTGTAACTTGTGTTTGGTAGAAATTTGTTGATACTAATTGTGAATTTTGATGTTGTATGTGTAGATCAATTATGATACGGCTAGAGGGTTGTAGTTAGTGACTTAGTTACTACATTAGTGAGCCACCCCCTATGATGGCTATAAAATAAATTTAAAAAAAAAAAAAAATTAATGACTAAATGTATTTAAGAAGATTTTTTTTTTTTTGGTAAATTCTCTTAGCTATTATTTTTATTTTACTTGTAGTTTAAATTTGTTGTTGTTGTTGTATAATTTTGGACAATTGTTACATCTTCTGGCTGCAATTGGAGTATTTTCTTAACACATTCACTAAAAAAAAATGGAATAGATTGGAACATAAACGCCTTAATGATCTACTCTATGTCCATTTCAACCTAAGACTGCAGCAAAGGTACTAATCATTATTAATTACATGCAACTCTCTAATTGTTAAATTGCTTCCTTCCAATTTCCATTGCTTTCAAATTCTAACTTTTAACATGTGTATAATAAATTTGTGTAGAAATTACTTCAAGCATCGAAACTATGATCCTATTAAATTTGAAGGTTTTCATGAGAATACCAATTGGGTATTAGAGGATGAGCCAACAAATTGGACAATGGAGGAATTGGAGACATTCCAAAATGAATTAGCAGCTTGTACAATCCAAGATAACCAAAATGATATTGGTTAGTTTGTTACATTAAATTTACTTATGCTGGTGCATGTATTTTCTTTTATTTCATTTGTGGCCTTATACAAGAGTTTAAATGTAAGTAGATAACTTAAACTTGGAAGAGTTGGTTGAAGATGATGACAATGATGATGGAGATCCTAGTAACCAATATGAAGCTAGGAGTGAGGAGCCTAATGAGAAAGAGGATCTAATAACGAGGTTGATGTTGGAGTTTTCAATTAAGATGGAGCTTCAAGTTTAAGCCCAAATCGTAATCCATGTGAATTGAGTCATTGGACCAACTAGTGAAAGACCAAAAGTAATACGCATTAGAGTTTGAGATTTGCCTTTATTTTAATATACAAAAGTTTAAGATATATAACAAGATTTTATTTAGTAAAGACTTTGTTGCAATCTTATGACATTCGTTTATTTGGCTTATGAATTTTATAGAATTTCTAATGCTATTGCTTGTGAAACATTGATTTTGAATCATAATTGTGAGTTCAATTTAGGCAAATGTATAATTTTGAAAAAAAAATTTATTTGACCTTGCAGTTCGACTGGTGACCCACTAGTTAAACCAATGATCCAACTCATACACCGAGTCAACATCAGGTCTAGGTTTAATAACTATGGTCATATGTAATAAGATATTGTATTTTGATTTCTTTGATGACTTTGGTGGTTGAAGAAAACTAATGGGGAAAGAAAAGGGGGTTTTACATATGAAATTGTAAAATTTAAACATCGTATGCGCATACACGTTTAGTTTTTGTATATGCATTCATAATTTTCCATGCTTTAATTTGCACTGCATTCTGTTCCTCTTGATTTAAAATAATAAAAACAACAACAACGAAAGGGAAGAATGAAAAATAACTGAAGCACAGGCTTCCAAAATACAACAGGATTTTAACTACCATATGTAATATTTCAATCAAGCATTTTATGATACATTCCAACAGCTATTAATATACTTCATTGAATTTAAAAGAATTATTGTCATTTATAACTTTATATATCAAAAGAAATAATTTTGTTATGAAAATTACCTATTTTGTAAAGGCCAACTAGCGAGATTGGCCACTTCTCTCAAAGCAACTCTCCATGTTTCAACTTTCTCCAAATTTTCCTTAAATTGATCTTCGAGATCATCAAAAGCATTTTGAAAAGGTCCTGTCTGATTTCGTACATCAGATGCATCCATATCATAAAAAACCGGCAGAATTGTCAATCCCATCTCTTTCATGGATCTAACGATCTTTTCAAGCTCATTTAAGCACCATGTCGAAGATGCATAGTTTTTTGAAAAAATAATAATAGCAACTCTGGATTCTTCTATGGCATTCAAGAGCTCTTGTGAAATTGATTTTCCTCTTTCAAGATTTTCATCGTCCCTAAAAGTCAAAACACCCTTCCTTTTCAAAGCATCATATAGATGGCCCGTAAAACTTCTACGCGTGTCATCCCCTCTAAAACTAAGAAAGACATCATATTTCCACCAAGGTGTTGAAGAAGATGACGTTGACAATCCTTGAGGGCTCATGGAATTCATTGGACTTGGAATTGTAACGCTCATGGGGAGTTCAAAACTAAAATAAGAACTGTTTGATAGTGTCAGAAAAAAAGAGTAAAAAAAAAAAGGCTTATTTTTCATTTTTTTTTTTTTTTTTTTTTTTGGGGAAAACAAACAACAAGCTGAATAAGAAAATTTAGGAAATTGTTCTTGTTTGCTACCAAGTATAACGAAATAAAATGATTTTATTGAAAATACTTTAAAAAAAAAAAAAAAAAAAAAAAAAAAAAAACTCAATTTTTAGAAAACATGTGAAGCCAAAAAAAAAAGTTAAAAAATATATTCAAATTCAATTCAAACTTGTTTCTCAAAAAAAAAAAAAAAAAAATTCAAACTGGAGAAAATATTAGGAAGAAGAAAACGATTTCATATGTAGATCTTTTTATTTCAGGGAGGAAGTGAAAGGAAAGAAATTAAAGAGTGAGAAATGAGAACTAACTCAGGGGGGATAATCCTCTTGAAAACCCGGTCATCGTCGCCGTCGTCGATATTCATCTTGAAAAAAGGCCGGATTCAGTTCCTATTAGAAAGTAATTGGTTTTTAGTAAAATGAATAGAAATCAGAGCATCAAAATCCAAACCCATTCAAAGGAAAGAGAACCTAATTGAAAGAGAGAGAGAGAGATAGCTTACTTTTCTTCTCGTTTCTCTCTAATATCACGCAACAATTTCTCTAGAATTTTTCTTCTCCAAATGAAAATCACGGACCTTTATCTTCAGCTGGCTCATGGCTGACTTTTTTTTTTTTGCTTTTTTTTTTTTTTTTTAATTTTCTCTTACAGTCTCTATCCCACACAGCGTGTCCCATGCCATGCTCATGTCATGGCTGACCCAAAAAGTTAACAAATATATAAGAATAAGATCACATAAGATTGGTTAGCCAAAAAAAAAAATCACATAAGATAGAGCCAAAAGTCCAAAAAGGCCCACGCTCTGTAACTGTTCAAAATAAAAAATTTAAAGGATAAAAATGTAAACCTATCTGTACACAACAATCAAACCCAAGTTTCCTTTGTCTGTTTCATGGGCGTAAATTTTTTTTAACACCAAATAGAAAGACAGTAATTTCATGACGGTGGTGAACAGCTATACATGAAACGCCTTGTAAAAAAAAATTTTTTACAAAATTAGTTATAAAATTAGTTGTACTTAAAGATTATAATTTTACTTAATTTTATATGCTCTCAATACATATGTTAAATTTTGTGTCAATAGAATATTATTTTCTATATAATTTATAAACTTATATTTTATACATAATTTTAAACTATAAAAATTTACAATCTAAACAATTTATTGATGACATAGTTATTGATTTTCAATTTTCTAAAAATTTTGCTTGCATGGAGGATATAAGAAAAAGATGTAATCCAATGGTGAATTTGTCAAAATTCACATCAATAAAAATATATTGAGTAAAGTTGTAGCCTCACAACCAATTTGTGGCTAAATTTTGTCCTTTTTTTATTATTATTCAAATGTCATTTTGCTTTATAGGTTGTACATAAACAATTTAAACTCCTACTAAAAACATTAGGTGAAAACCCGATATTTTGTGGTCACAATTATTTTGGTCCTTATATTTTGATAGCAATCAATTCGGTTCCTGTTATTTTCAACCTACAATCAATTTAGTCTCTACTGTTAACTCACTAACGAGAAACGCCAATGTGGCAAACAATGTGAACTGAGAAGCTTATATGACCTATAATATGACAAGTTTGGCCCAACCAAGACCAACCACATCAACAAAAAATCCAAATTATGTTCGCGTTAGAAAAGTTAACAGATCTAGTTACTCCTCCAAACTCAATCCTAGCCATTCCTTTGTTACTCCTCATCTTCATCTCCCCCTCCCACCCCCTTTGTCCTCCACCATTTGAAATATCTTAATCCCTTTCCCCCACACAAAAGGATGCAGTATTTTGCAATAGCCAAACTCAAATTTTTTTTTTTATACTTTCATGTTTTCCTCTTGCCAATTACTATCAATAGTCACAAAGGTTTACACATCTGTAACCCATAATCAAGTTCCACTGATTGAGTTTGGAGAGACAAGGAATATAGGGTTGGATGCATGGTTTTAAAAATAGGACAAGACTGGTTGGTTCAACCGGGAACCAGACACCAACCCTATCTAGTTATCATTAAAAACTAGAAATTAAGAAAAAAGTATGAAAAACCTAAAACCCCCGATTCAATCAAAAATACCAGAAATCAATGCAATTAAACTAGTTTTAGAATGTTTGATAAACCGAAACACTATAGTATTGAAAAAAAAAAGTGAAATATAGGTAAAAGAAATTTAAAACCATGATACGTGTTTTACAAAGAGAGAGAGTGTGTGTAATCCATGATTATTTCTTGAGGTGGATAACCTTCAGCTTCTTCAACTCACTAATTTTTTGTCATGAGTTTTGCTACAATGAGAGAAACTGAGAGATAAACTTAAGACTGGAGCATAGTGAAGCAGTTTGAACTATGGAGACTTAGGAATAAAAGGAGAAATATGAAGTTTAGATTATTGGGGTTAGGTGGGGTAGGTGTGATATTTAATAGGGGAGTGTCTAATTATTAATAACTACTTTTTTCTTTCTACTTCCTAGACCTAGATAACCACAACATTACAACACCAGAATTAGGGCAAATTACAGTAAACTCACTTGTAGTTTGGCCAGTTTTTACCATTCCTACTTGTGGTTTACAATTTAACACTTTGCCCACTTGTGTTTAGCTCTGTTTGGTCTTCGTTATCCACCTCTATTAAAAACATTGGTAAATAAGTCTTTTTGCTTATGTTTTATTATATCTCTCTCCTCCAAAAACATAAAAAATAACAAAAATATACAAAGAAACAAAATCAAATGGGGGATTTTGTAAAGAAACTAAATAGATAGAGCTGAGTATCAATTTTCATTTGCTTCATCCTCTCTCTCAAACTCTCATTGTCTCTCAAACTCCTATCCCATTGTCTCTCTTTCTCTCAAACTTAGATCTTTGATTTTACTCTCTCTCATCTCTTCTCTCTCCGTGGCATTAGGGAGACCAATTTGGCACCATAGTGAAAACCTAGCTAACCCAGCCATAAGGAGGTTGATCAAATGAAAACCCAACAACACCTATAGTTGAGGAAGCCAATCGGGCCACTTCGTGGGTTTTTTTTTTTTTTTTTTTTTTGGTTTTTGCTTTTGGGTTGTGGGTTTGATATGATTTTGGTTCGCTAGTGGTGGTTGATCTAATTTTGGTGGTATTGTGGCCTATGGCTAGCAGTGATTGTGGATTGTGGGGCATCTGGTGGTGATAGTAGGTTTTGATGATGGTTGCATTGGCTGTAGGTGGACGAGAGAGAGAGAGAGAGGGACAATGGTGAGAGGATGAGATTTGGGGGTTTTGAATGTGATAAGCAATTGAAGTTGAGATTATGTTTTCTTGTTTGATTTTTGATTTCGTGTTTATGATGTCTGGGAAAAGAACAATGGGCAAAAAATGTTGAAAGTTTCAAATTTTCACTCAAAGATTTACAAGATTAACTCTATTGGAAAAAGGAAAAATTGATGAACCAAAGAAAGGAGATGGATTTCGTTCAATACCAATAGCTATGTGGTTTAAAATCCTTTCCAATTATATTTTGAACTTTTGTGTCACTTGCTTCGGCAAATGAATTGTAGCTTCAAGTGTTTTTAAAGATATTCGTGTCTTTGTTTCTTTCAATTTTTTAAGCATTCCTTCCCACTTCTTTTTCTTCAACAACATCTCCAAGTATGCCATTTTCTACCATGTCAAGGAGATCTTCCAAATAGTAAATTCAATTTTCCAGCCTAAGCTCTTCCAAACAATTTGACTTGTAAATGTTTGGAATTTTGTATGTAATGTTCATTTACATTTTTCGAAAAAATTCAAACCCTAGCCTTTTGATTCATGTTATGATATGTTTTGGTGGTAAAAGTTGTTTTTTAATATTTCTCAAAAAATATATAAATTAAATAAGGATAAACTGTAAATTTGGACCCTATCATTTGCACTATATTTTAATTTTATCCCTAACTTTTCAAGTGTGTCAATTGGGTCCCTAACATTTCAATGTTATGTCAATTTAGTATTTGCTGTTATATCTTAGATGAAAATTGCTAACATAGCAAACGACCAAAATAAAATTTTAGTTTATTCTCACATCAATGAAAGCTAATTTTTATTTTGGCCATTAGATGCATCATTAATTTTCATCCAAAAGATAATAACAAGGATTAAATTGACACAGTACTAAAAGGTTAGGGACCAAATTAACACAATTGAAAAGTTATGGATCAAATTGAAATATGGTGTATAGGATAGGGATCAAAAACATAGTTTACCAATAAACCAACCTTATTTCTTTGTTATTACTACTATAAGATGATATGGTTCTAGAATCCACTATAGAAAAATAGACAAAGTCTATATATTTATAAAGTTGAAAACTGAATTACCTTGGAGGCTACAATATGTTTAAATAGTAAAAGAATTCCTAAGGCGGCTAGGAAAATGCCCAGAAACCCTAATTCGCACTAATCATGAAATTAGATGGCAAAATACCGAATTTTACCAAAAATAGTAAAATTAAGTTAAATGCAAAATCATAAACTATTGACCTTAAGGGTCATCCCAAAACAGACGGAAACTTTTTTTGACTTTTAAACTAAAAGTTATTAAGGAAAAATAAATATTGCTATAAATAGCAAAAACACTATTTTTTGGGCCTTAACGAAAGAATTTGCCTAAATTTAGGTGACGCTTGATACTCGAGTTTGGATCAGAATGCCATTTCCTTTCAACCTGCCAAATTTCGTACAATTCCAACATTGTCACCCCGGTGGCCTCTATTGGCACCCCTTTGATCTTGTGTCGTGACTTCTGGTGCCCTTGCTGCTCTAAGAAGGCCTGTACTTTCTATTTTACATCAATGAAGGCTAAAATAGAATGTTTTAGGGTGTTGTTATGTTCATATACATATATTTTAGTTTATTTAGTTGACATTTTGAGGTGTGTATCAGGGTGAGTAGTCAGTCATTTTTATTGCCCTCTCCAAAAATTTAATTATCCAATAGAAAAAATGCTACTAATTACTAAATCAACTTGAACTGGCTTCTGTAGAGCAAGTTCATACCTGACTGAAAATATAATATTGTGGCCGTGTGAATGAAAAAAACAGGGGATGAGCACTGGGTCTACACTTTCAGCTCATATTTTGGGAAGGTGAGGAATCTTGTGTCATTCTTTTCTCATCTTCTTCAAGGCCGCCCCTAGGCCTAGGCCATTTAAGCCATGGCCTAAGACCCCCAACATGGAAAGGCCCCTAAATATGGGGGTTGTAAGGTTTTTTTTTTTTTTTTTAACTAAAGAAAAAAATGTGAGTTAGGTGTACATTTTTTCCCAAGGCCTAAAATATTAAGGTTGTGGTAGTATATTACAAGTTTTATTACATAAGTCCTATAATTATTATTTTTTTTTTTTTTTTTTTTTTGAGAATGTAAGTCCTATAAATTGATATGTCACTAATCAAATGAAGTAATTCAACACTCATTTATTCTTTTATTGAAGTGTCACCTCATTGCCACATCAATTTGTAAGCTTTTTGTAATAAAATTTATAGCAACTTTAGCATTTTCTCAACCAAAAAAAAAAAAAATATATATATATATATATGAATTAATAGAAATGCAACCTAATCTCTATTAAGTGAATGAAAAATGCTAAAACTAATACAAATCTTAACAAGAAACTTATAAACTAATGTGACAGTAATATAATCGGTGTCACTTAAATAATATAATAAATGAATGTTTTAATAACTTTTTTTTTTATTGGTGACATGCTAGTTTATAAAACTTATATAGTAAGTATCATTAGTTCACTTTGGGTGAATTAGTCAAATTAGTAAGTATGAATTAATAATTGATTTGAAATAAAAAAAAATATAATGAAAAAAAACCAAATACTATTTAAGTGATATTTAGATGTAAAAGGCTCCTTTAAAATTTCTACCTTTGGTCTCAAACTATCTTGGGTCAGCCCTGATCTTATTGGCACCATTCCTTTAACAAAGGATAGTAATCATCAACGCTCATTAAAAATTCAGCACTAAATGCAAAGTCTATAATTGATTCCCCCGTTTTTCTTAGTGTCTATTTGACTAGCTTATTTTTTGCTAACTTATTTTACTATTCAGCTTATTTTTGCTACTATTCATGGGTCTCACTACTCTTTTTGAAACTATTCACGGGTCCCACTATACTATATCAACTAATATTTACCTTTATTTATAGTACTTTTAGCAAAATAAACTGACCCAAACAAACCCTTAATGAGCTTATCTATTTTAGTGTTTTTTACAACAAAAAAGGACATAGTAACTTGCCATAACTAGCTATGAAGTTATGTTCATATACATATATTTTAGTTTATACAGTTGACATTTTGGGTTGTGTATTGGGCAAAATAGTATCACATGAAGTTTGTCAATTTTTTTGGTTTCGTTTTTGTTGTTTTATTTCATTTTATTTTAATTCAAATATAAAAAGATGGTTGTTAGGGTGTTTGAGGGGAAAGCTGAACTGCTGAAGGAAGTTTTCCTTACTCTAGTCTGCTCCTTTTAAGAATTAAGAGCTTTTTGTTTTTTATTCTTGAAAATATATTTTTCCTGCCATTGAGTAAACCACATTTTAGAGAGGGAAAATTTTCGACCTATCACAAGCTAACACATCATACTACCAAGTCCACAAAGTATGGTCAATTACAAAACGTCAAGTACTGCTACTAGTTTCTACCATCACCATTTAGAAACCAAGTGTTATGAAATAAAAACATAAAAAGCATGCAAAATGCCAATCACAAGATTTTTTTTTGCAAAATAGCACCATTTTGTCAATAATTTCGTTAGTTAGCAACGTTTCCAAACTATTTAGAAAACTAGCATCTCGAGTCTGTTAGACATGAGTTCAACATAGCAACTCGAGTCTTAAAGAATCAAGTTACATGTGAAACTTAAGTCTGTAAGACTCAAGTTCCCTCAAATCTAGAACCCAGACGAACCAATCCAGAAAACATTCCGCTGGAGACAAACCAACCCAGAAAATAGACCACATTGGAGACAAACCAACCCAAAAAACACAGAAAACAGACCTTTGGTACTAAGATCAACAAACCCAAGCCACTCCATTGCCGAGATCATGATTTTTGGGTATGGGTTTTTGCTCCGTTGTCGAAATCGTGATAGTGGGTGTCATTGTATTTGGGCTATGTGTGCAAGAATAGAACCAGGAAATGATCGAGTTAAAGTACAGGTTTTAGGATTATCTAGTGCAATGCAATATGCATTGAAGCTGGGGCTTCAAGATTTAGTGGTGGAGTGTGAGATTAAAGGACCTATGTGCAAATGGTCCCCATTAATTTACGAATTGGCCACATTCTGAATGACATCAAACTTCTAGGTTCTTCTATAAGACATATCATTTACTCATGGCTTTACTTGTACATCTCGACTAGCAAAAAGGCTTGCAATTAAAGCCAAAAAAAAAAAAAAAAAAAAAAAAAGAAGGAAACATCCTTATGGAGAACTGTCTTGGGTTTTGGGAGGCTTGGAAGAGGAAAGTGGGACAATAAAAAAAAATAAAAAAAAGAAAAAGGAACTTGAGTCATATATGCTCGAGTTCCATGAATTTTAATTGAACTCGAGTCTTTTAGGCTTGAGACAATTGTAGTTGCTACAGTAATCTCAAGCCTAAAAGTCTCGAGATGTTAGTTTCCTAAATAGTTTGGAAACGTTACTAACTAACAAAATTGTTTAAAAATTTGTGTTATTTTGCAAAAAAAATCCCCAATCACATATCGGCGGGTGTAAGCAATGACATAAGCAATCCAATTGGGTGCTGACATATGTCATCTTGAAAATTAAGACATTTCGGCCAACCAAACAATGCCATGTGTCTTGGAAGAAAAGTCTTAAAGATCCTCCAATCAGGCTGTGACATGTATCACCAATCAGACTCCACAACATGTCACTCACCTACCCCCAAACTCTTATAAATAGAAGCCTTCCTAAGGCATTTCGACACATCAAGACATCCAGAGCACAAGTTGCACCAAAGAAGATTCAGAAGCTACCTTTAAGACCTAATTTGGGCAAGTGATAAGGTGCAAGACAATCTACCTTGACTCAACTAGATGAGTAGCATAGGAGTACCCTAAGAGCAGACGAGTAGAAACCCAACTACTCCTAAGTCCCACAAAACTCGACAAGTAAAACCCGATGAGTAGCATGAAGGTACTCTAAATGCGTACGAGTAGAAACCAAACTACTCTAAAGTCCTAAAAAACTCGATGAGTAAAACCCAATGAGTAGTATGAAGGTACCTTAAATGCGGACGAGTAGAAAACTCAAACTACCCTTAAGTCCCACGAAACTCGGCAAGTAAAACTTGATGAGTAGCATAAAGGTACCTTAAAAGCGGACAAGTAGAAACCAACCTACTCTTAAGTCCCACAAAACTTGACGAGTAAAACCTAACGAGTAGCACGAAGGTACCCTAAAAGCGGATGACTAGAAAACTTAAACTACTCCTAAGTCCCACAAAACTCGATGAGTAAAACCCAAAGAGTAGCACGAAAGTACCTTAAAAGTGGACAAATAGAAAACTCAAAGTACTCCTAGGTCCCACAAAACTTGATGAGTAAAACTCGACGAGTGGTATGAAGGCACCTTAAATGTGGACGAGTAGAAAACTCAAACTACTCCTAAGTCCCACGAAACCCGACAAGTAAAACTCGACGAGTAGCACAAAGGTACCCTAAAAGTGGATAAGTAGAAAACTCAAACTACTCCTAAGTCCCACAAAAGAGTACCCTAAAAGCATATAAGTAGTAACTCATCTACTCTTAAGTCCCACAAAACTCAATGAATAAAACCTTATGAATGGCATAAGGGTGCCTTAAAGCAGACGAATAGAGGTTAAACTACTCCTAGATCTTAACATGAGCAAGCCAAGCTATTCTACCTCAACTTGGACGACTATGAAGGAGCAAGTAAAGCCCTAAGTTCCGAAGACCTGATGAGAGGTGGAACTCGACGAGTGCAAAAAGAGACGAGTTAAAGAGTAATGATAAATATCCATACATTCAATAAAAGATCATACATGTCCAAAAACAAAGGACCTATTGTCTGAAATAAAAGTATTAAACATGAATGTATGTAAATGAAAATACAAAGAAAATTAACTGAGTCTGACGCCTAGTTTGGTTGTCTCCCTTGGTTTCCTCGTCAATAACGTTGTCCCCACCTTGCTCAGCACCGTCACCCACCATAGTTGTAGAAGAGCCCTCCTCAAGATTAATCTCAAAATTAGAGAAATCTAAGTCTTTGAAAGCCGCCAAAGCTTGAGTACAAAAATGTTCAAACCCCCACACATAATAGAGGCCCAAGTCATTATGGTACTCCTACGAAGTGGAGTACTTCACAACAACTCTCATCTTAGCATTACTCAGCTCTTCCTGAAGCTTTCCCAGCTCCTTCGAGAGGTGTATTTTCTCGTCCTCTGGAAAGATGAAGAGGTCTACATGGGAAGCGCATTGCACCTCCAACTCCTTCACCTTAGTCTCCAAGATAGCTACCTTCTCTATTAGTGGGGACACAAATTCTGACAACCCTTTGATGACCTCAATGTTGTTCTCCAAACGCTTTCGAAGGGCAACTACTTGATCCTCATAGTCCTTACACCTTAACTCAAGGATTTTCATTCTTACCATTGCCTGAAAGGAAAGCAAAGAGTTGATTAGGAAAAAAGACAAATAGTAGACAAACGGGTGAATGGATAAGAGAAGGATAATACCTTGATGAGGTCATGCAGCTCAGACACAATAATAGAACTAGTAGCATACTCATCACAATCGTCTATGTCCTCATTCTTAATGATAAACAAGGCTTGCTCCACAGCATAAGAAGCATCTTGAACGAGTAGAGGAGGCTTGGGAGGGGTAAAAGGACCCTTTCCCTTATCGTGAACCCTTAGACGATCAACAGAAGCCGAACAGGCAGGAGTCGAAGAAGGGTGGTTGGGAGTCTCTTTCGGACGAGTAATAGTCCCAAAGGTTTTAGGAGAAGTGTCCACAATGAATTTCCTTTTCTCACCAGGTGTGGGAAGTTGCAGCTTCCCCTCTCTAATTGCGGATGTAGCAAGAGCAGCTACCTTCTGGACATTCTTGTTCTTTTTAGCAGCACTAGCCTTCATCTTTGCAAAGTACTCATCAACTAAGGCAGTTAAAAAAGAAACAGACGAGCAAAGTAAGAAATACTTACATATACAAGAGATTCTTTCATGGTGATGAGCAGCAGCAAAAGGGATACGTCCAAAATTGTACTTGTGAATATTATCTACTGTGACTGACTAAGGCTCTCTAGTTGCATTCAGAAGTAGAGAAGCTTGTAGCCCTTTTCACTCTAGCTAATTGATCTGCAGACAACTTCAGTAAAATTTGAGCTGAGAATCAACAATTAAAAAGTTAGATAACATTTTAAGAAGAAAAGCGAACGAGAGAAGCTAGCCAGATGACTCACTAGACTTTGGCAATACTCCCAAAGTATAGTCCACTGACTTTTACAATACTAACTTACTTAGGGCCACACATACCCAGTTAGTACCAAAGAAAAACTTTTCCTTCCAATCCCTATTGGAATATGGAATCTCAGTAATTTACTTATACTTTCCCTTCCTACACTTAAAGTAATACATACCCTTAACCGTAGGGATTTGTGTAGGTTTATAACAATACAGAGACTTATTCAAGGAAAAAGTCTCTTAACCCTTACTTATGATCCTCCATAGCACTTAAGCCCTCACGAAGGCACGCCAAGAGTTAGGTGCTAGTTTAGAAATAGCTATTCCCAATCTCCTTAATAACCTCCTAGTGAGGTGATTCAATGGAAGCCTCAACCCACTTACAAAAGAAGCTTCATAAAACCCAACGCCTTTGCCATCATGAGAGTGACATTTTTCTTAAGCCTTAGCTAACCTAGTAGTCACATTATAAGGGATCTGAAACTCGGACTGTATCTTGAGTAGCCTTTTCTTAGAAAGGGAGGAACACTGATTGTTCACCTCCCACGCATCAGGCAAGATAAAGGGACAGTCAGGGCCCTCAAATGGAGAAGAGTCACCATCTCCACTAATTGATGCAGTGCCTGACAACCCAACTTCAGAACTTGACTTAGAAGAATCCATGCTCACATTGGGAGGCAACCCTCTATCGTCTAGTTTTCTATGTTTGGAAAACGAGGGGCTATCGGTGGTCTTGAACTCACTCATTCTTACACCTACAATGACAAAATAAAGCTAAGTCCACTCTACTTGTTTGATTTCACAGACCCTATCCAACAAAGACGATAAAGAAATGTTAAAAAGACTTACCGATGAAGTTCGAATGCAGTCCGGACAAGTAGCAAAGCTGACGACCAAGAGCACTTGAGCTTGAAAATTTGGACGAGTAGCAAAGTTAACAACCAAGAGAATTTGAGCTTGAAAATTTGGACGAGTAGAAAAGCTAACGACCATGAGTACTTGAACTTGAAAATTTGGATGCGTAAAAAAGCTGACGAGTATGAAGCAAACGACTAAGAGGGCTCTGAAGATGGTTCATACGAAGATCTTGGAAATGAGTAAGGTTCGAAGGGAAAATTCACCTATCTATAGGCAAAAAATTTGGGAATACCAAATGATGTGACTATTGGCCTATCATAGGCCACCACATGTCACCATAAATAATAAATAAATAAATAAAAAGCAAAGAACCAAAAAAAAAAAAAAAAATCCTATGGCTCGCCCAAAAAAATTGACAAACACAAAATGGGAGGCAATTGATGAGAAACTTTTTAACCTACTCCATAGCTAGTCTTCCCAAAAGAGCTACACTTCCCAACTGGGTTACTCTTCCCGAATGGATTACTCTTCCCAAAAATGCCTACCAATCACAAATGGAAGATTAGATGTAACTAATGCATGTTATCACAACTACTCCAACAAGATGCACGTCAAGCACAAAAGCTAACGAGTAAGTATTTGCCAGCCTAACCTTCATATGCAACCGTCACCCATAGGGACAGACGAGAAAAGAGGCGCACACTAAGCCTACATTACAATGCTTGCATCACCTAAGACTCTCCTATATTCACACAACTGCCGGCAAAGGGATAACTCACATCTCCTACAAATCAGCTAAAGGATAACTCTCATCTCCTACAAATTAACTAAGGGATAACTCTTATCTCCTTCCAAATAGTTAAGGGATAATCTCATGTCCCTACAATTCAGTTAAGATGATCATCCACAAGCCCCTATACCAACACTGAGACACTCCAATCTTAAGGAACGCAAAAAATACTATTCAAAAACTCCTTTAAAATTCAAAGAGATCATTGTGAGTTTCTAACTTAACCTTTGGAGGGTCTTAAGCCGGCACCACACCAGTGCTTTTTGAAGGTATTTTCATTTTTGCAAGTTCACTACTCTTCATCTTTCATTGAAGACAGCAAGTTTGGGAGATAGACTTACTAACGATTTTGAGCATCATCATTATGGTTCATTTGTTTAAACACAGTAATCTATTCTAGATTTTAGATAATTATAATTGTTAAGTTGGTATACAAAAAATAGATGAAACTCAACTTCTAGAGCCTCATGCATTCTAAATAACTTTTTCTATCCACATGTTTTTGTAGAAGCACAAAGGCAAAGAAGACATATAAAGGCCACCCTCCAAGGATGTGCCTAACAACCATGAAATGAAATGAAATCAGAGAAATTATGCATAGCCTAGGTGAAATTATCAGCTCCCAATCTCTCTAAAGGAAATTGGACTACATTAAAATCTCCACCCACCACCCATGGCAGATTCCACCAACTAAAAATGCCCGTCAATTCCTCCCACATCAAGTGTCGCGTCCTATCTAAGTTTGGACCATAAACACTAGTAAAAGCTCACTTAAGCTAATCACCTACATTTCTAAATCTACAAGACACCAAATACTGATTGACTACTTCTTCCACTTTTTCTACCACCTACGATCCCACATAATCAACATTCCACTTGAGACACCTTCAGAGCCCAAATATAACCAATCTACATAAGGACAACCCTAAATACCAATCCTCTTGTAATCCACTCCAATTTTGTTTCCTGCAAGAAAACAATATCCCCCCACTATGTGCGCAACAACTTTTTAATTTGAAGTCTTTTATCTTTCCCATTCAAATCTCTTACATTCCATGATAACATCTTCAAATTAATTGGGAAATAGTCAAAACCCTAACCGTTTTGTTGATGATTCACCATAATTATTGGAGTTGAATAAACCCCTCAACTCCCTTTATCCCTTTGCCTCCTGCCTTCATCCCATTTTTCTGTTTATTAGCTTCAAAAGCCCTCTCCTGTATCACACCTTCAATAGCTGACAAAAACTTCTATGCTTGTGCTTCTAATCCTTTGAGAAAAGTAAAAAACATCAAAACTGTGAAATCTTCTCTTGGACCATTCAGAAGTATGTCCATTATTTCTATTAGTTTCTAACTCTTCTGGCCTGTCAAAAGAACTTACTGTGTCCGCCAATGGCTTAGAAAATGGCATAGGTTCTAAAGGTCCATCTGATTGGGTAGTCTTGATAGCTACATCATACCCTTCAGAAAAAGAATCTGAAGCCCAGTCTTCTATCCCATATCTCCTACCCTTCAATCAACTCTGTATCAGTTACCGGCACCAAGGACAACTGCAACTTCTCATCAGAAAGGTCAGTGGTACAACCCTTCTCCCATCTCGCAGTTCAAGAACCCACGTCTCTGAATTTCCCCATTTTTTTGATCGTGTCACCGCTGTGCTCGAATAAGATCTTTTGGAGTTCCTATCGAATGGCCTCATTATTTTCGGTGGGTTCTAACCCAACATGTGCCACCATGATCTCATTTAAAGCATTGGAAAGTGTCGAGTCTGATCGATGCGGTTGTGTTGGATCGTTGTTCCTCATACTTGAGTTGTTTTGCGTCATAAGGTACTGTGATCCATGAATGAAGGTGGTTAGGAAAGGCTGATGAGTTAGCTTTAGTGAATGAAGGTGTGGGTTGAGACTTAAGAGGAGTTGGGCTTGAAGGATGTGAGTTTTGTGTAAGATAAGGAGTTGGGTTTTGTGTGTGGGTTTGGTTTTGGGTGATGTTGGGTTTTGAAAATGATATGGGCTTGAGGTTAAGAATATTAGAATGATTGGGCTTCCAAACCAATTTTTTTCTTTAAGTTTTCTTGAGCTGAAGACCAGAATCTTCACCTGTATTGACCCATAAAACCTTCCAAATCCCATCTGAGCCTTGTTCAATATGCATATGAACATCCAGAATAGCCCCTTTATGAACAGATGGCTTAAATAGTTAAATCTCACCCCAACACTCTCAGATTCCTTCCCAGCATCAGTTTCATTTTAACAGAATTTCTTACCAAAATTGTGTATGATATAGGCCCATAAAAAAATTATCTTTTAAAAATCAATTATTTTGTATTAGATAAAATCTTTTACGGGTTATGATCTAATTAATCCCATATTATGTTAATAAAATAAAAATCATTATCTCATCTTTTTTTTTTTTTTGATGGGAAATCATTATCTGATCTTGATCACGCGTGTACGTGCCACACTGCCACTTATCCAAGAGTGTCACACACCTCACATGCATATTATAGAGCTACGTGTTTATAGATTCTCTAAATCTTTTTTTTTTTTTTTTTTGCGATACAATTCTCTACATCATTTTATTTGTTGGTATTTATATCAGACTATATACCGATAACGTATTTTGTAAACTTGACAAACCTTAAAACACAAACACACTTGATTTTTATATATTACAATGGTATATTAATATTAAAGGGTTTACATTATTTACTATTAGGGAAAAAAAGAAATTGTTTAAGAAAAACTAATGTCCATCCATCTACCTTGTTAAAATTTGATTGCCTATTGATAAGAATTAGAAAGGTAAGAATTAGAAAGGTAAGCTCTGCAATATCTCGAATGGATTCAAATCCTCTAGAATTCCTATGGTACTCTAGAGGATCTGAATCTGTAATGAAACTCTAGAGGATCTTAATATTAGGTTCTACAATCAAAATTAAACATGTAGGTTCATTAAAATTAAATGATAATATTGTTTGTATTTTATTAGTCAATGCAATTATGCATTTATTTTTAATTAACATAACTAAAACCTAAGTTTGGCCTATTTAAACCAAAAAAAAAAAAAAAAAGTGACGAGACTACATGATAAATCAAGCAAAAAAGAACATGAGATGCCCTGTCATCAAAATGTTGAAATGGGCTTTCTAATTTTCTGCCAATCGGGATTAAATAAATAAAAAATCATTCAACACTTTAACTTGTGGTCAAAATGCCAATCGACATTTTGATAGTTTGACATTTCATTTTTAACTATTTTATTTTAGTATTTATTAAATATTTTTAAGGTATAATTTTATTATTTTTATCCTAATTAAATTAACCCATCATATGAGTAGGGTGATGATCCCAATTAAAAGAGACTTGGCTTTCAAATTATCAAATTAATTATTCATTTGTGAAAAGGAATGATTAATTTATAAATTTAAACTCTCAATTATGTTCTAAATTCTCATTCCATGCATATATGTTCATCCTTTATTTGATTGGACCAATGAGAATTTTAGGTGATTGATTATTTTCTTTTTATTTAAAAGACCAATTAAAATCAATTACCCTTTAATCATCTGCATTCTAGTCCATTTCAAGGATATTTTTCAATTAATAATATTTTATTCTTCAGTATTTTCAGTATAGAGTTTCGATTTCCTATATGAAAAGTGATTGTTTTTATATCTTTGGAAATTCTGATTGTCCATGGGGTGAAGTTCTCAAGCCTTGTGATTGCATGAAGTGACATTCTTTTCAATTTTTACCCTTGAAATTTGTGAAATGACAATATTAATTACCCCCAGACCAAGGTTTTTGAGAAATTTAAATCTTAGTCTAATCATAAAATGAGATATTTATAATTATTATTTTTAAATAATATTAAATGATTATATCACGGTCATCCTCTCTCACCACTGCCTTTTCCTGTTAATTATTTCACCATTGCTTTTTATTTTGAAAATTGTATATTAAATATTTAATAATAAACATTCACTGTGGGTAACTGGGTAACTTGGTTTTTCCTTGATAATTTTATTCTCTTCTTTGTTGACTTATTTAAATAATAGGTTGTGGATGAGTAGGGGTAACTTGTATTATATATATTCATCAAAAAAACTTGTATTATATATATACTAATTTGTTTGACTTTTTTTTTTTTTTTAATTCATAACAACTATTCTTACCCCTAAGGCTAGTAGACCTTCACCCTGCCCACAACTCTTATATAAAACTAATGGGTCCCAATGTACGTTATTCTTGAGCTAGTGTTAGCAGTGTGCGTTGATATTCATTATTTGCAGACTTTCAAAAACCTTTTTCTTTTTTGTCAATAAAAAAAAAAAAAAAAAAAAAAAAAAAAAAAAAACCTTTTCTTTTAGTATGATTGAGATGAAAAATTAAAATTATTTTACTATTCAGTTTATTTTTGGTACTATTTATAGGCTTTACTGCACTTTTTAATACTATTTATGAGCCACACTATACTATTTCAACTAATTTTTACTTTTATTTATAATATTTTCAGTAATAAATTTTTAATTTTAGTAAAATAAACGGTATTGAAACAATCTTTAACATGGCATCATAGAAGTTGTAAATGGAAACTGACATGATTGGCCAATGTGGAAAGTTATTATAATATTTGGCTAACTACGATCAAATTAGTGTAATCAATAAGACTAATAGAGCTTCTTAGGATTCGTTCACAATAATCTTTCTAGGAATTGATAAATTATCTTCCCAACAATTTATAAAACTTAAAAAATAAAGGAGAATATTAATGAATGTCCTTAAGACATTGATTAATAATTCACTTAAAAAAAATTATGAGAAAAGAAAAAAAACAATTAATATTTTTACAATTTTTTTCATTTCCCATAAAAATGATATCAAAACTTTCTTAAAATAAATTTTTAACTCGGGCATTCATTAGCATGACCCATATTAAATTATGGTAGAATTTCTATCTTGTATTAATATATATAATATATATATATGTTAAAGGATGCCTTAAGTGTATTTATTAGTAAACCATTTTAAGAAAATTTAAATAGGAAAAAATGAAAAAGAAATTAATGTTTTAATTTTTTTTTCTATTTTTCATAAATGTTTTGTCAATTTTTTTTTTAAATTGTAAAATGATTAAAGGACACTCGTTAGCATTTACCGTGTATAATCAATGCAACTTGCAAAATGTAATTCTACTTCTTTTTTTTTCATTCTCGAAAAATAATTCCACTTTGTTTGCGGCATTTTGGCTTTATTTGGGGACGATACATAACAAAATACCATAAAATCAAACAATAAATCTCAACTGCTTTTGCAATTCACATAAGGGAAATGCTAACGAGTGCTCTTAGGGTACTAGTTAAGAATTCGGTTAAAGAAAGTTTTTATGAGAAAAAAAAAAACAATTAATGTTTTGACAGTTTTTTTCATTTCTCATAAAAGTGATGTCAAAACTTTTTTAAGATAGATTGGTAACGAATGCCTTAGGGCACTCATTAGCATGACCCTTCACGTAAAGCCTAATTGAATTTTCTTCAAATTAAAAGACAAAATTATTTTAGCCAAGAAACTCATTCCTAAGACTCTCTGCATTATAAAAACAGCAAAATCAGATATAACTCTAAATAATATAACACCGTTGTTAAGGAGTGTTTTTTTTTTCTTTTTCTTTTTTCTTTCGGAAAGGACAATGTTGTCAAAGGTAATAAACTAAAATAACAAAATTTAAACTTAAAGGAAAAAAAAAATGACAATTCATTAAACTTGTTAATGTAAATTGTAATTTTTTTCCCTAAAAGAGTTTAAATCGTTTTTGGATCATGAGATTATGTTGTTGTTTGATATTTGTTAATTATTAATATATGTACATACATTGAACATAGTTGTTTGGTATTTGTTAATTATGTCTGATTTTGGTGTATTCTCTTTTTTATCGCCATCTATGGTGGCTTAATGGAGGAAATTAAATAGAGAACAAAAGATAAGTTTGGATTAATTAGAGGTAATCTAGGCCTCCTTAAAAGATAACTCTTTAGAAGATAATTCTGGTGCCTTTATTTAATTCTATAGTGGGGGATTTATACAAATCAAACCAACAATACAAATGAAATTTAAGCGACATTAACCACAAAATAAGGGATACTGTCCTCCTAGGACTCTGCTCCAGAGTCAGCAAAATAACAAACTAACTTTAACAGTTTAACCTTTAGGATATGGCTTGTGTCTAATGACCGATAGATACTGGATACATTAGAATACAGACACGTGTTCAAGTCTTCATTTAAAAAAATACGAACACGTGTCCAAGCCTTCACTTAAAAAAAAATTGGTTGTCCCATCTTCCTCGTAACAGGTTCCAATGCAAAACTACCAAAAAGACCAAAGATAAGGGGCAAGGAGGAGGCGTGATTCACAGCCAACTCGCCACGCATCACCTACCCCAGTTCTTGTCCTTGGCTAGCTTTGCTGCTTTCCGTAATGAGTGAGGGTGAGAGTGTCAGAGAAGGGTGATATACAGTGTTCTCATTATTGAGAGAGAGAGAGAGAGAGTTCTTTAAATTCACGTCATGATCACATTTATCATTCATGTCTCTCTCTCAAGGGTGATATACAGTGTTCTCATTATTGAGAGAGAGAGAGTTCTTTAAATTCACGTCATGATCACATTTATCATTCATCTCTCTCTCTCTCTCTCTCTTCTCTCTCTGTGAACCTATAAGCAGGGCCGGCTCAAGGCCTAGGCAAGTTAGGCCTAGGCCTAAGGCCGCACCAAAAACAAAAAAATTCCTTAAGAAAAAAAGGCCTCATTTTTTATAGTTAAAAACCCAAATTTTTATATAATCATATATATTTTCTAAATGTTGTATATTTTTTTAATTAGTGATATACAAATTTTACTATTGGCTTACAAATTGCTATGTTATTAATCACAAAAAACGTAATATAAACATTCATTAGTTAAATTGATGAAGTTTATCAATGAGAGATAATATCACATTATATTTTGAACATTTTATAGTGCTTTTAATTAGCACATTTTTCTTTTTCATTTTTAGTAAGACTCTCAAAGTACGAGACCAATAGAACCTTAACTCAATTGAAACCCTAAAATATTTCAAAAAGATGTTGCAAATGTGTTAAATCATCAATTATAGATTAATCTCCCCTAAGAGTTTGAGACTTTGATTTTTGTAAATTAATATCCTATAAAACCATACACCAAATAATATCTATCTCTCTCTCTCTTAAAATCAAAATATAAAATTAAAATTTAGATTACAACTTTATTTAACTATGCATCGTCTTATATCAAAAAAAATATCTTTTTCAATCATAATATATTTTTATTTCTTTTTATTAATATTTATAATTCAACTATGATATTCAATACTCTATATGAAATTAACATTAGTGTAGTTGGTATTATTTATGTATTTAATGTATCAAATTAACCTTAATTTGATTAGTATTAAATAATTTTGTTTAATTAATATTTACATATTAAAGGCCCCGTATAAATTTTTCGCCTTAGGCTCTAAATTATGTTGGGCCGACCCTGTCTATAAGCGATTATCCGTCGTTGGAAAAGGAGAAACACTGAGCCATCTCTCTCTTCTTTGTTTTCTTTCTTTATTTTTATTTGGAAAATAAGATTCGTGTTTATCAGAGTTAGCCCATCTTTGTTTCTTGATATCTCACAAATTTTTAATCGATCTATGAGTTTTTATTTTGCTTTCTTTGCACTTCGTTTCTGTTTCTAAATTTTTGTTTTGTGACACCATGACGAGGATCAGATTGTCTTTACGACTAATGGTTGCGTAAATACGCATGTACGGCCTTTCACAGCACTTTATTTGTCGATTTCTCAGATCATATATATATATATATATATATATATATAGACGTAGCTCTTAAATACCTATGAGATTTGAGTTTCCAATATCTATATGTATTACTTTGCGTTTGTGTTTGATTGTGATTTTTGATGGTGTTAAACTGTTGATCAGAGTAGTTAGGCCATCTTATCTAAGCTTTCATAGTGTGGTGCAACTCTGTTCTTTATTTTTTGAGTGAATGAATGGGATTTGGGTTGCATATATAGATGGAATTTGATTAATAGAGCAGTAGCTTTGCATTTTGGTTCATATTTGCACATGTACAGCGCAGTGACATTTAGACGAGTCACAGGTTGGCCATACACGGCCTTACACAACACACAACATGCGAGAGATTAGAACAGTCGAAATCAACCGGTCTTGTCGGAGTTGGATTGGCTTAAATCTTGACTTAATTGATATTCTGCCCGATTTAGTCTCGGCGGATTGAGCAAGCTTCAGTGGCGGAGCCACCATAGTAGCAAGGGGCCATGCCTTCCAAACTTTAATTCACACACATATGCCCAAAAAACTTTTAAGTGAACTGATGATTGGATTCTGTCCTAAATTCTAATTAAAATTTTTGTATATTTATTAATAATATTTGATGATTTTAGTTCTAAACAATGATTCGGCCAAAAAATATTATAATGAAAAGAAAATTAGTTTGTACTAGTGCTACGATTTGGTAACACGAGTCGAACCAAAAAAATGTTAAATATTTGTTGAATATATATATATATATATATATATGTGTGTGTGTGTGTGTGTCTGTAATGTGCAGTGCAAAGTTGTGTTCGTGCTATTATTATTATTATTTTTTTTGGTCAACCATGGAAATATCATAAAACTAGGAATTAATCAGTCTGTTACCACGCAAGTTAGCTTTGTCAAAAGCTAAAAATTCTTTCCACCACAGGCGGTGGGTACAAAAAGACAACAAAAGATGCTAAGCTACTTGCACCTAGCTTGGCCATTGCATCAGCACATTGGTTGGCCTCCGTATAGATGTGGGTTATCTGCTTGTTGGGAATCTCTCTTACCAGGTTCCTGCAATCAATCAGAAGTGGCTCCATTAACAAATTAGTAGAATTATTGTTCATGAGCAAGACAACACTTAATGCATCCAATTCAATGATGAGGTTGTTCAGCCTCATTTCCTTTGCTAAAAGGAGACCATCTTTGAGTGCCCACAGCTCTGCCGCACAGCTATTGGTGCAACAAAGGGGCCTAGCATAGCCTTTTAACCATTGTCCATCATGGTCCCTGATCACACCGCCCCCCCCCCCCTGCAAGTCCAGGATTACCAAGGGCAGACCCATCAGAATTAAGTTTTGCCCAACCCACTGGAGGCTTCTCCTAACCCATGGCAACTATAGATTTGGCTTTAGGCAACTTGGCGTTCAACCCAATGGAGAAGAACTCAACACTATCCTTGAGCGTTCGTGCTATTATTGGAATTACATAATGTGCATTTGTTTGTATTTATAAATGCTTTGTTTGTCACATCACATGCAAGGATATATAAAGCTCATTTTATTTCGTCTCTTATAGTTGAATCGGTCACATTCAATAGGACCTTGAGGTACGCCGAAGGATACACTACAAAAAACTGGACCTATAGTGGCGTTTTCTATAAACGCTGCTATAGGCATATCTATAGCTATGTTCGAGGAATCTTATAGTGGCTTTTGAAAAAAAAAAAGGGTCTATAGCAGTGTTTCCAAGGGCCTATAGTAGCATTTGTCAAACACCACTATAAGCACTTTTTATTTTAATTTTTTTTTCCTTTTTATTTTATTTTATTTTATTTTTTTTAAGAGCCAGAGGAGAAAAAAGACCTATAGTGGCGTTTGACAAACGCCACTACAGGCACTTTTTATTTTAGTTTTATTTTAAAAAATAAGAGTTAGAGGAGAAAAAAGACCTATAGTGGTGTTTAACAAACACCACTACAGGCACTTTTTATTTTAGTTTTTTTAAAAAAATAAGAGCTAGAGGAGAAAAAAGACCTATAGTGGTGTGGGAGGCCCTTCGATCAATAGGTCTATTAAGGTCAGGATTGTTGGGCCTGTGGCCCATCCGAGGATGCATATCCGTCCGAGGAGGCCAAGTCCGATCATAAGGTAATTGCTGAAGGGGGTGGTAGTCAATATCACGAGGGTGAGGTGCTGTATTCATCCGAGGACGCCATACTCCTCGGCACTGTGCGTCCGAGGACGAGCAGGGTGCGGTCTTGTGGCAGCCGGGCTTCGGAATTATGTCACCAATACAGATAGGATCACAGACCAAGGGTAAAAGGGAAAAGATAAACAAATATCTGTAACCACAGCTACCTCCGCATTAATGACTTCTTAACCAACTCTCTGGCCGCATTAATGTGGAGGTGATACCTGAACAGTAAGGAGGCAGCCTTACAGCTGCCCATAGGAAGTTCCAGGAGGTGCTGGATGGGACAGAAAGAAATCCTCCTAACCCAACCTACACGTGTGTGGTGAGGATGAAAGGCAAAGGGTGGTATATAAACCGAAAGAAGAATATGCAAAAAGGATCGAACAAAAAAAAAAGAAGAAAAAGAAAAACAAAGACAAAGAAAAAGAGCAAAAAAGAGAGTAAACATAACGACACCGATGACCTAGGAAAAACGATCGTTGTGCCAACCTTAAGCTTTCAATATACGAGAGATTGTATTTTCTTTTTATTATATACAAAAGTTAACCCAGTTCTTTACACCCACGCTTTACAAATCATATTGTTTGGGCCTTTTTACATACGAACCCAACACTGTTACGGGTCGTTACGAATCGCGTCCTTACAAATCAAAGCATCATCCTTGGAGTGAATAGCCATCTTCTGGCTGTAATAGCTTACATGTTCCACCGGATCTGAATGGCCATCATACAGAGAGAACGTAGGTTGATGGAACCGCCAAGGATGGGTAGCATCGTCTATGCTTCTCGTAAAGGGTGACTTGGAAATTTGACTCAAGGCTTTGTTCATGGCATCGTTTCCCAAGCCCCTGCTAGTTGGACTTCTACGCCTACGCCGATGGCGATGCTCCTCTTCATAGGAGAAAGTCTCGCTTTGCGGAGTTCTCGACCTCCGCCTGTAACTAGTTCCATCCGACTCCCCAGATGATGGTTTAGAGCAAGGTGGGGAACGTTCCCGCCATGCATGGCGCAACTCCCTCTTCAAGTCTGCAATCTCGCGTTGCAGATTCCCATCATGCTTCGCGTGGGAGACATGACTCTTCCCCCGTGAGTGGCTCCTGGTGGTATGAGTTGTATGTACACTCCCCTCTCGGACTTCTCTCCGTTCGGGACTCCTTCGAGGACCACCATGCTGAGAGCCCCTCGACTCCGCCTGATGCAGGTTGACATCATCCTGATGTGGTCCCGCTGCGGGGTGAGGTGGTTCCATGGCTTAAGGGCCAATTCTGTTGGATCTTTCAAAACACTGACTCGGGCTTTTGGTGCTCGCTTTATTACATGCAGCCGGACTCCTCGGCCTTTGGGATCCTTATTGACTTTGTCTATGCGAAAGGGCGAGACTCTCAAGAGTTACTTGGATAGGTACTGGGAAATGTTTAACGAAATAGAGGGAAAGAATGATCCCGTGGCTATAACCACTTTCAAAGCTGGTCTCCCAGCTGATCACGATTTGAGGAAGTCCTTGACGGGTAAACTTGTCACTAGTGTGCGCCAGCTGATGGACAGAATAGATAAGTACAAAAGGGTAAAGGAAGATCAATTTCAGGGGAAAGGAAAGGCCAAGATGATCCTTCAGGAGAGGAGGGATTTCAGGTCGGATCGTTATAATAACAGCCGACCAAGAAGGGACTTTGTTGGGCAGTCAGGCTCGGCGGACGCCCAGGTTGTTAATGCAGTATTTCGGGAGCCTGTTCAGCATTTTTTGGAGAAGATAAAGAACGAGCCATTCTTCAAATGGCCGAACAAGATGGCGGGAGAGCCTAGAAAACGCAACCCGAGTTTGTATTGCCATTACCATCAGGATCATAGGCACACGACAGACAACTGCAGGAATTTATGGGACCACTTGGAACAGTTGGTCCGTGAAGGGAAATTAAAACAACTCTTGCATCACTCCAGCGGAAGGGCGAGCCAAGCAGGTTCCGAGGTGCGTGGGGACGCTTCATCAAGGCTCCCCCTGGGTATGATTAACGTTTCTTTGCGGCCCCGGGAATGACTGGATCTTGCCCCTCCAGAGTGTTGTCGGTGTCCCGATCCCTGGCCGAGGATCATTCTCAAGCATTGAAGAGAGCCAAGAGGCGTGTCCCCTTGATTTTGGGTTTTTCAGATGAGGATCTGGTTAGGACCATACAGCCCCATGAGGATGCTTTGGTGGTAACATTAAGGATTAGCGGGTACGATGTCCAAAGAGTGATGGTTGATCAGGGAAGTGCTGTGGATGTGATGTATCCAGATTTGTACAAGGGGCTAGGTTTGAAACCAGAGGACTTAACAACCTATAATTCCCCTCTAGTAAGTTTTGAGGGAAGGTTGGTCACCCCCATGGGGCTAATCAAATTGCCCGTGCAGTCAGGTACGGATGTGGTGGAGGTGGACTTTATTGTCGTAGATGTCTTTTCTCCATACATGGCTATTGTGGGCAGACCTTGGCTTCACACCCTTAAAGTGGTTTCGTCCACTCTACATTAGAATGTGAAGTACCCATCCGGAGACCAAGTGCTGGAAATAGTAGGGAGTCAGGCGGCTGCTCGGCAGTGCCTAGTAGCGGCTATACAGCATCGGCCAGAAGCAGAAACCTCGGCTATGGCCGACAATGAGTTATAGCAATTAAAGTCCCCAGTATCAGGTTTAGACGTGCCAGCCAATGGGGTAGAGTGTGAAGATTTGGAGAAGGTAGCTGTTACCGATGATCCAGAA